>NC_133333.1:243175170-243475170 GCF_042186555.1 Aquarana catesbeiana
TCCTAGTAGAAGATAGCCTCAGAAATTGCATGCAATGCCAAGCTGCTGCTAACAAAGTAAACAGAATATTGGCATGCATTAAAAAGGGGATCAACTCCAGAGATAAAATAATTCTCCTGCTCTACAAGACTCTGGTCCGGCCTCACCTGGAGTATGCTGTCCAGTTCTGGGCACCAGTCCTCAGGAAGGATGTACTGGAAATGGAGCGAGTACAAAGAAGGTCTGGAGGATATTTAGTTATGAGGAAAGGTTGCGAGCACTGAACTTATTCTCTCTGGAGAAGAGATGCTTGAGAGGGGATATTTCAATTTATAAATACCGTACTGGTGACCCCACAATAGGGATAAAACTTTTTCGCGGGAGGGATTTTAACAAGACTTGTGGCCACTTCTTAAAATTAGAAGAAAAGAGGTTTAACCTTAAACTACGTAGAGGGTTCTTTACTGTAAGAGCGGCAAGGATGTGGAATTCCCTTCCACAGGCGGTGGTCTCAGCGGGGAGCATCATTCGTTTCAAAAAACTATTAGATAAGCACCTGAACAACATACAGGATATACAATGTAATACTGACATATAATCACACACATAGGATGGACTTGTGTCCTTGGTTATACAAATCTTGCCACCTATTTCGTCCCAACCAGCGCCTCTCCTGCTGCAGTATTAAAAAAAGAAAAAAAAAAAAAAAAAAACCCTCCTTATTCTTGACCAGCTCTTTCTTGCTGCCTCAAAATGAACGGTCTTTTAACCATTTTAAAAATAGAATTGTGCAACATTTTTGTTATACGCATGTTGCATTTAAATCTGTGTTGCAATGCATTGTAAGGATGCAATTTACTTTGCACTGCAATGTACATCCTACAGTGTATTGCAGCAGAACGTGCTTATGTTGTATGAACGAGTCTTAAACCAGTTGTCTCTTCTGTGTGCAGAAGAATATATCTCCCAAAGATGCCCAAAATCGGGCAAACCTGAAGAGACCATTTAAACACAGATATCAATACTGACACAAAAGACCACACCAGTTTGTCTTCTGGCTCACCCTAACTGACCAGGGCTGCTGACTAAATGAGGTCTGTCCTTGCCCAACTTGCCAAATACAAATAACCACAACTTTTTTTTCTCTTCTTCAAGAAACTTTTTATTGTAATATGGAAGAGTTGCAACATCAAGTCCAATCCCCCTACCAGACCTTGCGCTTTTTTTTTTTTTTTTTTTTTTTTTTTATCTACGCATTTCAACCCAGCTGGGGCTTAGTCATATGCTGGGGCAAAAACATGCGAGTGGAGAACGAAAAGGGTCTGGTGGAGGGCAATGTGCTTGGAACTTGATGTGAACTCATTCATGTTACAAGAAAGTTTCTTAAAGAAAAGTCATGGCAGACATGCAACTTTATCTATTTGCATCCACACAAATAAAGAGCAAGTCTCCTTATTTTTACTTTCTGCTCAAACCCCCACCCCCCAAGACTCCTCAGGGCTTCCATATTAGTGTAATGTAAATTCAGCAAAAGTGATGTGCACAGAGGTCTCTGACGGGTAGAATAGTGTATTTTATTTTACATATATTAAAAAGAAGTACAAAAGATAGAACCTTCATCTAGAAGTTGCTATATTTTGAGCCCTCAAGTTTGGACTGAGTCACCTGGAGAGACCACATCTTGGCAAATTCACTTGGCCTGAGGTCATGGGCTGCTTTAATTGATAAACACATTATGTAGCACTGCAAAGCAGGGACTAGAGCTCGCATATATAACGAGTGAATATTGTGTCCTCTATGAACATATAAAGCATGACTTTTCAGCTATTAAAATTTTCATCTGGATGGTTTTTCCTTAGTAGTCGATCCTGTAACTATCACTATTTTTAAAAAGCTAAAGCTCCTTTCACATGAGGTGTAGCAATCTTGCCAACTGCAGTGGGTGATTTGTCTATGCTTTCATAATCTAGAAAGGTGGGAATGTAGTTATGAGTGGCACAACTCGAGGGTATGCTTCTATAAGACATGGCACCAAAGATGAAACACAGGTGGTCTATTGCCATTTCCCAAACTTCCAAAAGTTTAGTTTGGTTGTTTTGAATGCCATTATTTGAGGGTATCTTTCTATAAGACATGGTATGAAACAAGGTAGTAGATTTCCATTTATTAACCTTCCAAGAGTTTGGCTGTAATGAGTGGCATAATTTGAGGGTATGTTTCTATAAGACATGGAGCCGATGATGAGACGCAGGTGTTCTATCACCATTTCCTAACCTTCCAAGAGCTTGGCTGTTATGACAAAATTTGAGGATATGTCTTCTATAAGACATGCCATCTATGACAAAACACCATGTGCTCTATTACCATTTCACAACCTTTCAAGAGTTTGGTTTTTATGAATGACATTATTTAAGGGTATCCTTCTGTAAGACATGGCACCAAAGATGAAACGCAGGTCATCTATTGTCATTTACTATCCTTCCAAGAGTTTGGTTGTTATGAATAACACAACTCAGGGGTATGCTTCTATAGCACATGGCGCCAAAGATGAAAAGCAGGTGGTCTTTTGCCATTATGCGACCTTCCAAGATCTTGCCACTGTAAGTTCAATCTTTGCACTCCTCTGACTAGCGCTAAGCCCATGTAGCTGTGTGCCTTGCATGTGTGTGTTTTTTTTTTTTTCTTTTTCTTGTATATTGACTTAAATAGTCCTCACTGCTAACCACAGAAATCAGTTGTTAACAGAGAGAACAAAAGGCTCCCTATGGTGGAAACTACACAATAGCGTTAATATCATAGGGCAGTGGAAGGCTGCAATAATCGCTATTCTATGCTACTTATGCAATTTCCATCTGTTAGTGATTGACAGCTTAGTGATTAATTGATGGCAATTATAGCAACATGATAGAACGACCAGCTGTCTATGTAGCCAAGGCCTAAGATCTATTCCCTGTGCTGGGGCCTCCCACAGATGTTCTTTCAATAGAAGTATTTTAAGTATCTGTTGCCATTTTAAAATCTGATCTGAATGTGAAAAATGTAATTGATGTTTAAATAAAAAATATACATCCCTGTGCCCTTGCCCAGAGGCTTCTTTACCCAATTGTCCTAGAATGCTATCTGGATTTGTGTGGAAACCACAAATTGCTCTGAGAGTGTTGAGGCGCCCAAAATCTGCGGGGGGCCTGGGACTCCCAGACATACAGAGGTACTATAGGGCTATTGTCTTTCAGAGGATACCTAATTGGCACTTCCACATTCACTCTAAGCTTTGGGTCTCCCTGAAGAAATACATGGCAGGCAGGAAGTTATCCTATGCCCCGTGGTGGTCTTGGTAATACAGGAGGTTTCGGATACTCCCCCCCCCCCCCCCCCCCCCCCCCCCCCCCATTGACGACTCATGCTCTTGCAGTCTGTGATCGCATTAATCTGATACTGGACTTGGCACCCCCTGTATCCCCATTGACTCCGCTGGGAGGGTTCCTGTGGTTTCCTCCTGGAGAACAAATGGCCTTCTTTGGGCCTTGGGTGGAGGATGGTAATGCCAGTTGTGGTAAGCTCCTGGGGTATGGTAAGCTGCTGACTTTTGAGACCCTGAAAGCCTGACATGGAGGTTCCCATATGGATTTCTGGAGGTATAAGCAACTACATTTTGGATCCAGGGCAAATGTCCTCCAGGTTAGATCTGGCTTTGCTGGAATTGGCAGAACCAACTCTTAGGCAACGTATTTAGCCTCAGCAGCAATGAGAAGAGGCCCACTCAAGGTGGGGGATGCAATCCTTTCTAGATCCATATAGACTTCCCTACTATGGGATGACAGGCTTGGTGTGGGTGAGGGTACTAACTGTGAAAATCAAGGTACTTTCCTGTTTTTCTTCTTTCTTTTTCCCTTCCTCTTTTCCTTTTTCCCTCTTTTCTTTTTTTCGTGGACAATGTCTAAGCATTCTTACATGTGGAATTTGTTTTTTGTAATAAATAATGTGGTAGCCTGATAGGCAGATCTAGCAGTTTGCCACTGTGGGGAAGGCCACCTCTCCTGAGGCTGGCGCTGTTTTTCCCCTTTGGTGTCTATACTACTCTTCAGGGCGGCCCCGGCGTCAGTGGCGTACTGGGGGGGGGGTAGTTGGAGGCCACTTTTTGCCCCCCGCCCCTGGCACTTCGGGCCGGTCAGGCTACCCTTTAGTTGTTTTAGCACTTGGTAAATATATGCCGCTCTAGTGCTTGCTACTAGGCTTTCTTGTCAAGACTATTCCCTCTGTTACATGTACAAGTTGGTGAAGGTTGGTAGAGATTACCCCCACGTCTTGTTTGGGGGGGGAGCTCTGGTACCATATTGCAAGACTGTTGTTCCTTTTATTATTTCCTTGTTTATTATCTGTACTTCATATGTTTCTACATTTTTATACATGTCCTTTTAAGCCTCTGGTTTTATGCTACTGGAAATGTTCGCTGAGATGTGTTCTTTTGTCTTAAAGATTATACAAAAAAAAAAAAAAAAAATATATATATATATATATATATATATATATATATATATATATATATATATATATATATATATATAAAATTATATATACCATCACATGGGGAGAATCTGTAGCCCTGAATAGGTCATCACATGATTAGAGTCCGTAGCCCAGTGTATGCCATCATATGCAGAGAGTCCATAGACCTGTGTATGCTATCACATTAGGACAGTCCATAGCCTTTTATACGCTATCACTTGAGGAGAGTCCATAGCCTTGTGTACACCATCACATGGGGAAAGTTCATAGCCCTGTGTACGCCATCACATGTGCAGACTCTGTAGCTCTGTGTATGTCATCACATGGGGAAAGTCCATAGCCTTGTGTACGCTATCACATTTGTAGAAAACCCAGCCCTGTGTACGCCATCACACAGAGGGAGTCCATAGACTTGTGTACACCTTCACATGGGGAAAGAGTCCGTAGCCCTGTGTACACTGTCGCATGTAGAGAGTCCATAGCTCTGAGTATGCTATCGTATAGGGGGAGAGTCTGTAGCTGGATGTACGCTATCACATATGAAGAGACTATAGCCCTGTTTATGCCATCACATCGGGAAAGTCCATAGCCCTGTGTTTGCTATCACATAGGAATAGTCCAGAGGCCCGTGTATGTCATTACACCATGTGGGGTGGGGTAAAACTGCACCTCAACTGCCTGGTTTTTAACACCCCCCCACTCGCCCGTGTAAATAAAGCCTTAGGCCCATGTTACACTAACGTTGGATCCCATTTTAGAGATGTTTGAAACACGGTAGCAGAGCAGTTGCCCCACAGCCCTATTCATTGGAATGGGTCACGTTTGGCGGCAGTACAGTACCACGCCTCGAGTACCTGTTTTTACCACCTCACTCGTGTAGACAATTCCCCACAGCCCCATTCACTGGAATGGGTCACGTTTGGTGGCAGTATAGTACCGCACCTCGAGTACCTGTTTTTACCATCCCAATCTTGCAGACAATTCCTTATGCTCATGTCAGCGGTCCTCAACAACTAAATAGGGGCAGAACCGCTAAGAGACCACTCATCTTCTCTTATGGTATCGCTACTTCATTAGCCAAAGGGAGATGTAGCTCTGCCGCAGCTAAGCACTGATGATGATGATTCTGCAGTGATTCAACCACGGAAGAAGCTTCTTAGATAAAATATTAGGGGCAGGGGAGGTGGAAGCGGCCAATATCCAACAGAAATGCATAAAATAAAAAAAGGTTTATATTTTGTGGTCCACCACCCCTTACATTACATGTGGAAACTACCTCAAGGTCATACCCAAAGGCAGCAGCCCAGGCCCCTAAAAAGGGCTCACGATCCTTTCCAGATGTAGTGAGGCAGAAAGCATTGGAAGAGAACTCTTTCATCCTACCACAAACATCACCTAGTCATCGACTCACAACCGACTGAGTCAGTCCAGCGCGATCTCCAACCCTACAGCAGATAAAATATTAAGCAGAATTAAACCCTAAATATTTTCAGCCATGAAAACTGCCATCTTAGCCACTGTTTGATCTGCAACTACCATGGTGCTGCACATGTGATCAGTTATGACACCAGTTATGACACCAGCCGTTTGGTTGAAAGCACAAGCAATATGACAGTTACATTCCCGGCATGGCTGGAATGTATTTTATTTTTTTTTTAAACAGTTAAATTGATGGGCTTAGTTCCATTTTAGTTGCACCTCAGTGATTCTCAGCAAGGCATCATCAACAGCAAAATCACCGCATCAGACTGGCGATTTTAGACTGGCGATTTTAGAGTGATAATTCCTCCCTGCTACAAATGGTTTAAGCCATTGATTATTAGTGATTTGTAGCTAGTATTGATGCTGATGGAGAGGGAGAAACGTACCAGTGAGGAACAGAAGAATGTCACCTACTACTACTGAAATGTAAAGACTGCCAGAGCTTGGGGTTTGCCCCGAAGACACCAGCTGCTGGAAAATGCCTCTAATGGGCTCTCTATTTTAAATGGACACTACTTTGAAGGTATGCCGGGCAGCACACAGCCTGAGTTAGGGTTAGGGATGTAGGGAAGAATACTGTCTCTGCATGCTGGACTTTGTAATGCCTTTTGCAAGTGAATTTTTGAAACCTCCTCAAAAAGGCATCAACAGCAAAATCACCAGTATTGCCTGTATGGTGCCACCACGCCTCTAAGGACTGCATCAGACTGACGATTTTCTAGTGGCGAAAATTGTGCCCAAAGTGTCAATATTTTGTGTGGCCACCATTATTTTCCAGCACTGCCTTAATCCTCTTGGGCATGGAGTTCACCAGAGCTTCACAGGTTGCCACTGGAGTCCTCTTCCACTCCTCCATGATGACATCACAGAGGTGGTGGATGGTAGAGACCTTGCGCTCCTCTACCTTCCATTTGAGGATGCCCCACAGATAATCAATAGGGTTTAGGTTTGAAAACAAGCTCGGCCAGCATCACCTTTACCCTCAGCTTCTTTAGAAAGGCAGTGGTCATCTTGGAGGTGTGCTTGGGGTCGTTATCATGTTGGAATACTGTCCTGCGGCCCAGTCTCCAAAGGGAGGGGATCATGCTCTGCTTCAGTATGTCAAGTACATGTTGGCATTCATGGTTTCCTCAATGAACTGTAGATCCCCAGTGCCGGCAGCACTCATGCAGCCCCAGACCATGACACTGCCACCACAATGCTTGACTGTAGGCAAGACACACTTGTCTTTGTACTCCTCACCCAGTTGCCGCCACACACACTTAAGACCACCTGAACCAAATACGTTTATCTTTGTCCCATCAGACCACAGAACATGGTTCCAGTAATCCATATCCTTAGTCTGCTTGTCTTCAGCAAACTGTTGTGCTAACTTGTGCATCATCTTTAGAAGAGGCTTCCTTCTGGGATAACAGCCATGCAGACCAATTTGATGAAGTGTGCGGCGTATGGTCTAAGGACTGACAGGCTAACACCCCAACACTTCAACCTCTGCAGCAATGCTGGCAGCACTCATAGTCTATTTCCCAAAGACAACCTCTGGATATGATGCTGAGCACGTGCACTCAACTTCTTTGGTTAACCATGGTGAGGCCTGTTCTGAGTGGAACCTGTCCTGTTAAACCGCTGTATGGTCTTGGCCACCGTGCTGCAGCTCAGTTTCAGGGTCTTGGCAATCTTCTTATAGCCTAGGCCCTTTTTATGTAGAGCAAAACATTTTTTTTTTCAGATCCCCAGAGAGTTCTTTGCCATGAGGTGCCATGTTGAACTTCCAGTGACAAGTATGAGAGAGTGAGAGCGATAACACCAAATTGAACACACCTGAGACCTTGTAATACTAACAAGTCACATGACACTGGGGAGGAGGGAAAATGGCTAATTGGGTCCAATTTGGACATTTTCACTTACGGGTGTACTCACTTTTGTTGCCAGCGGTTTAGTAATTAATGGCTGTGTGTTGAGGTATTTTGAAGGGATAGCAAATTTACACTGTTATACAAGCTGTACACTCACTACTTACATTGTAGCAAAGTGTCATTTCTTCAGTGTTGTCACGTGAAAAGATATAATAAAATATTTACAAGAATGTGAGGGGTGTACTCACTTTTGTGAGATACTGTAGTTATCAAGTACAAATTTGAGGAACTGCAACCATTTTTAAACATAGTTCCCCCATTTTCAGGGGCTCAAATGTAATTGGACAAATAAATATAGGCATAAAAAAATATTAATTTTTTTATATTTTGTTGAGAATCCTTTATTGGCAATGACTGCCTGAAATCTGGAACTTATGGACATTACCAAAGACTGGGTTTCCTCCTTTCTGATGCTTTGCCAGGCTTTAACTGCAGCTGCCTTCAGTTGTTCTTTGTTTGTGGGTCTTTCTGCCTTAAAGGTACTTTCACACTGGGGCGGGAGTGCGTTGGTGGTAAAGCGCCGCTAGTTTTAGCGGTGCTTTACTGTCGTTTGATCGTCACTTTTCGTCCGCTAGTGGGGCGCTTTTAACTCCCGCTAGCGGCCGAAAAAAGGGTTATAATCGCTCGTGTTGCGGCGCTGCCGAAGCGCTTTGCAGGCATTTCAGCAGCGCTGCCCATTCATTTTAATAGGCAGGGCATTTTGGGAGCGGTTTATACACCACTCCCGCACTGCCCCAAAGATGCTTCTTGCAGGACTTTTTTCCCATCCTGCAAGTGCACCGCCCCAGTGTGAAAGCACTTGGGCTTTCACACTGAGGGGGCTTGAGAGGCGCTATTTTTAGCGATAAAACGCCTGAAAAGCACCTCAGTATGAAAGTAGACTTAGTTTTGCTTTCAGCAAGTGAAATGCATACTCAATTTGGTTGAGCTCAGGTGATTGACTCGGCCATTGCAGAATATTCCACTTCTTTTCCTTTAAAAGCTCCTGGGTTGCTTTTGCACTGTGTTTTGGATCACTGTCCATCTGTACTGTGAAGCGCCATCCAATCAACTTTGCGGCATTTGGCTGAATTTGGCCTAACAGTAAATCTCTAAACACTGCAGAATTCATCCAGCTGCTTCTGTCACATCATCAATAAACATCATCAATACACATCATCAATAAACACCAATGACCCAGTGCCACTGGAAGCCATGCATGCCCATGCAATCACACTGCAAGCTCTACCATGTTTTACAGATGGAGTTGTGTGCTTTGGATCATGAGCTGTTCCAAGGCATCTCCACACTTTTTTCTTCCCGTCATTCTGGTACAGATTAATCTTCATTTCATCCGTCCAAAGAATGCTTTTCCAGAACTGGTCTGGCTTTTTTAGATGTTTTTTGGCAAAGTCTAATCTGGCTTTTCTATTTTTCAGGCTTATGAGTGGTTTGCACCTTGTGGTGAACCCTCTGTGTTTGCTCTCATGAAGTCTTCTCTTGATTGTAGACGTTGACAATGATATGCCCACCTCCTGGAGAGTGTCCTTCACTTGTCGTCTGGATGTTTTGAATAGGTTTATCTTTACCATAGAGAGGATTCTGCAATTCTGCAATCATCCACCACTGTTGTCCTCGTGGATGTCCAGGCCTTTTTATGTTGCTGAGCTGTTGATTTGGCCACTCCTAATATTGCTGCTAAACCCTTCCTCTGATTTGGATGTACATACCCTCAAATTAAATCTGAGAGTGTGCACTTTCCGCCCATATCCATTATATAAATATAGCTTGAATATGTTTGGGTAAATACCTGTAAAAAACTAAAATTGTGCCTGTGTCCAAATATATATGGACCTAACTGTATATGTGTATATATATATATATATATATATATATAAAAAAACTTACATTCAAATGCCCATCAATGCAGCCTTGCACAGGGTCCATCTGCATGCTTGTCCAGTGTCATTTGCAGCCTTGCAGTCATTTGTAGCCTTGCAGTCAGCATCCTTGGTGTCATTTGCAGCCTTGCAGTCAGCATCCTTGGTGTCATTTGCAGCCTTGCAGTCAGAAGCCTTGGTGTCATTTTCAGCCTTATCAGTGTCCATTTGCAGCCTTGCAGCTTTGTCAGTGCTGATCTTCAGCTTTCTGTGTCCATTTGCAGCCTTGCTCAGGCTGCAGTTAAACTGCAGTGACTTTTCATTGTCACTGCAGTTTGAAAATGGCGCCGCTGGTGCCGAAATACACAGAGCCGGTCCTCGGCTCTTCTCGGCGGCTCTCGTTCACTTTCGGCTCCACTCGTAGTCCCGCCCGGGATAGTCTAGCCTGAGTACACTCGGCTAGGTTCGGGCGGCGCTTGAGTGAAGCCGAAAGTGGCCGAGAAGAGCCGAGGACCGGCTCTGTGTATTTCGGCGCCGGCGGCGCCATTTTCAAATCGCGGTCGGCAATTTTGAGGCTCAGTCAGCGGGGGATCGCAGGGGATCGGCGTATAACACACACCTGCGATTTTCCCCTGATTTTAAGGGGAAAAAAGTGCGTGTTATACTCCGATAAATATGGTATATATATATATATATATATATATATATATATATATATATATATATATATATATATATATGTATGTATATATATATATATATATATATATATATGTATATATATATGTATAGTGTATATTTTTCAAATTGTTGTATATCAGCGTTACCAACCACCCGTAGATTTATGGGCAGCCCGTAAATTTAATGCTTTTTTCGGGCTGCCCGTTAAAGTACGTTACTGGCATCGGTGCACATGAAAAAGATGGCCGTGAGCCGACCATGCAACTGCGCATGCGCCATTTCGAAGCCGGCCGGGCTCGGGGAAGCTCATACGCATTCGGCCGGGTGGCGCATGCGCAGTAACGTAATGCGCCGCCCGGTGCCATTTTTGCATAGATAATTGAGACCACGGCGGCTGGTGGCCCGTGCAGTGCACTTGCCATAGGCAGAGGAGCTGAGCCAGGGTGAGGAGGAGAGTGAAACTGTGGGGGGATATCATAGCAAAAAGGGGACAGAGTGAAAGGAGGACATTACTGGGAGCCGGGAGAGTGAAGCCGTGGCATGCAGGGGACAGAGACTGATGTGTACTATGTCGGCAGCCTCTGTCCACCTCCTGTACTATGTCGGCAGCCTCTGTCCACCTCCTGTACTATGTCCGCAGCCTCTGTCCACCTCCTGTACTATGTCCGCAGCCTCTGTCCACCTCCTGTACTATGTCGGCAGCCTCTGTCCACCTCCTGAACCATGTCCGCAGCCTCTGTCCACCTCCTGTATCATGTCTGCAGTGTCTGACCATCTCCTGTACTATGTCTGCAGTCTCTGACCATCTCCTGTACTATGTCTGCAGTCTCTAACCGTCTCCTATATCATGTCTGCAGTGTCTGACCATATAACCAGAGACTGTGGAGAGGGGACTATAGAATAAAACCAGAGCCGCCAAGCTGGAGCCGTCTGACTGAGCCCTGCACGGTACACCTGAGAGGAGGTCAGTGACAGCGCTGCCAGGCCAGTCTGAGGGGGGTCACTGATGTAAGGAGGGGAGTAAATATAATAATGTAAGGGGGCACTGATATATGGGTTTCCCCCCTATATTAGTAACCCCCTAATGTGTTTATAGTTCAAATATTGATATTTGCATTGTTTAGCACTAAAAACAGACATTTTAGGTACTTTTTTGCAGTGTCAGTAAAGAATGTGGATCTGTCAGGAAATGTCTCGATTTTTCGCCAGTAAAAAAAGTGCCGTTTGCAAATTTTGGAATCCTGCCAGTAAATTTCACTTGGGGGGGGGGGGGTTGGCAACACTGTAGTATATTACTTTCTGGCCAATCTGATTTTTGCAGGGACACCTATTTTGTGAGGGTGTCAGGCAATGGACTCCCACCCACATACAATGGGAGCACTGATTGATCATGTGTGGTGAATACAGTCAGCATGGGTACAGAGTGAAAGGTGTGTCCTCTGCCCTGACTCCTGGAAGTCACTGAACGCTGTGTCAGTCTCTTTCCAGGAAATGGCTCTCCCCCACCCCCCAGGCTCTGGCAGACAGGTAGGTAGGCCCGAGTTCGGGGGGGGGGGGTTGCCATGGACACCGGACTCTTCCCCCTGTTGCCAGGCGGCCCCTCCTTCTCTCTGCTCCGTCCCAGGCTCCGCCCCGCCTGCTTCGCAGGCCCGCCCCTAGGACGCGCCGATTGGCTGTGGTCGCGCGCACGGGGGGACGGGGCTCCGAGGTGACGTGAGCGCGCTGGCAAGATGGCCGCCCGGTTGTTTTGATGAATAATCCTGTGTGAAGCGGCGGCGGAGGCTGTCATCTCTTCCGGTGCCTGTGTGGGAGGAGAGAGAGAGAGAGCGCGCGGTGTGCCCGCTGACCATGACGAGCTGAGGCCGACTGGGTTCCCTTCACAGTCCCGGGGCGCTGGACTCTGTACACCTCAGAAAGGGCCCCCCCTTACACCCTGCCTGGCATTTCTCTCTGGGGCCCCTAGACTCTGTCCCTCCACTCTCCGGCCCCATAGACAGCCTCTTCATTTCTTGGGCCCCTGGACCCTGTCTACTCTTTTATATACCGCTGCTTCCTTCTTTGGGCCCCTACACTCTGCCCCTGTGATATAAGGGCCCCTGGACCTCCCCCTTTGTTCTGTGCGCCCCTAGACCCCCCCCATTCTGATTTGTAGGGCCCCCCTACATTCTACCCTTTTTGTTTTCTGGGCCCCTGGACTCTGCACCCCCCCCCCCCCCCCTAGCCTGTCTCTTCATTGTCTGGGCCCCTGGACCCTTCCTGTACATCCTCTGGGCCCCTAACAGACGCTACGCCTCTTCCCCCTGGGCCCTTAGACATCACCGGATTATTAGGGGCCCCCCTTTGTGTTTTGTTAGCAGGCCCCTAGACTGTAAGGGCCCCTGGTTTTTGCCCCCCCCCCCAGATTTTATCAGGCCTTTTGCTGATCCCTTTAGACCGGGGCCCCTTTAAGGAGAAGAGATTTTTCATTGGGGGCCCCCTGGACTGTTGCCTCATTCTCTGGGTCCCCCCTAAATCTTAATCTACACCCCCGCTGCTCTCCTCCTGAGGGCCCCTCAGGCACCCGGACTGTGCTCCCCACCCCCGACCCTTACTGTGACCCCCGCAGACTCTGCCACCATTAAGAGGAGAAACATGGAGGAGCTGAGCGCTGACGAGGTGAGACTGACCACACCGATCTACCTAAGTTCTGCTAGAAAATACGAATATCTACTTTATTATACTATTTGTATATACGCTATATTGTCAAAAGCATTGGGACGCCACATGAGCTTTAATGGCATCCCAGTTTTGAGCCCCCATACACACCATTCGATTTTCTGCAGATTTTTGTCTTCAGATTTGCCAAAACCATGTCGTGCAAGGGCCTGACTGATTGCATACAAATTGAAACACTTAGAGAGGAGTTCCTCCGCCTGCAAAAAAAAAAAAATTAAAAGTCAGCAGCTAAAAATACTGCAGCTGCTGACTTTTTTAAAATATGGACACTTACCTGTCCAGGGCAATCGTGATGTCCTCACCCGAAGCCAATCTGTCCCCTCGGATCCCGGGTGCAGGCACCGCCATCTTCAGTAAGGGAATCAGGAAGTAAAGCCTTACGGCTTCACAGCCTGGTTCCCTACTGCCCATGTGCGAGTCGCGCTGCATTCTCTGAGTGGTTCCTGCTGCCTTCTGGGATCTGTGTGCCTCCCGGAAGACAGCGGTGGGGGGGCGGAGGAGGGGCCAGACGTGGCGTAGATCGCTGCGGATTCTGCGGCGCTCTGTCACCAGAAGTGGGAGCAAATGCCTGGAATAGACCGGTATCTGCTCCCCCCCTGAAAGGTGCCAAATGTGACTACCGGAGGGTGGGGGGGGGGATGAACCGGATCAGCGGAAGTTCCATTTTAAGGTTTGACCTCCTATTATATGGTTTTGGTAAATCTGAAGAAAATCTAATAGTAGTGTGTATGGGATCTTAGTCTGTAGGGTTCAATATTGAGTTGCCCCCCCCCCCTCCCCGCCCTTTGCAGCTATAACAGCTTCAACTCTTCTGGGAAGGCCGTCCACAAGGTTTAGGAGTGTGTCTATGGGATTGTGTGACCATTCTTCCAGAAGCACTGATGTTGGACGAGAAGGCCTGGCTCACAGTCTCTCTTATGTATATTGCCTGATCTTTCAGCCCTGCCTCCACATAATGGGGGTCTATTTATAATGCTGTGAATGTGACTTTCACCAGATATTCTCTGTTGGGGAACCAATGTCTGAAATTGAAAGTGGACGTAAACTCAAAAACTAACTCTCAATAACTAACTCTCAATCTACTCTCAGCCTCATTCTAAGACTAATCTATTTAGTGAGAGAAAAATATCACCGCTCTGAAGGAGGTCTGTGAGGAACAAACATTTTCTCCATGCTGGAAGTAACAGGTGCAGGCAATGCTGGTAATTGAGAGGTAAACGAGAAATCCTGGACAGCCGCACTCAAAAGTAATCTTCGATTTTTAAGTTTAATTATAAAAATACATGCCACAGCATCACAAAGCGGGAAACTGACGCGTTTCACACTGTAGTCAGTGCTTAATCATAGCTAAATATCCCTATATATCACATGAATGAATCCCATATATATATATATATATATATATATATATATATATATATATATATATCTCTATCTCTCTCTCAATTGAACATGTGTCCAGGAAGTTGATTAGTGATAATCAATCTACAAACTCAAAAAAGCTGTGTCACAGCTTTTTTGAGTTTGTAGATTGATTATCACTAATCAACTTCCTGGACACATGTTCAATGAATATTGGTATATATATATATATATATATATATATATATTCATTCATGTGATATTTAGCTATGATTAAGCACTGACTACAGTGTGAAACGCGTCAGTTTCCTGCTTTGTGATGCTGTGACATGTATTTTTATGATTATACTTAAATAAAGATCGAAGATTACTTTTGAGTACGGCTGTCCAGGATTTCTCGTTTACCTCTCACTAATCTATCTAGTCACGTAAAGCAAAAATCGCTGTACTGCAGCTGCTCCAGTCACAGCGTCAGCGGCGGCTTCAGTGTGCAGGAGGGTCAGCCGACAGCGGAAGCCCCATAGTCACTCTATGGGTGACGTCACATCCCAGGCATTTCCCAGCCGTTGTCGGTTTTCTCCTACACACAGAGGACGCCGCTGGAGACTGGAGTGGCTGCAGAACAGGTAAGTATAGCGTTTTTTTTGCTTTACAGGGCTAGCTAGATTAGGCTTAGATTGTGGCTGAGAAGTAGGTTTAGAGTTAGGTTTTGACTTTACTTCTACTTTAAATCACACACATACCAGGAAGATTCACCCGCACAGAATGTGTAAATATACCCTAATCTGCTATAAATATACGGCTACAATGATATACCTATAGACCAACTCTCTGCAACTCGGAGCCTGTAAGCAGTCCTGTGCTCACGTTGTTTGTTTTGTTGCTCTCTTGCCTTGTATATGGTGTCCTCACCCCAGTAGGTAACTAACAGTCTATGTTTAAAGTGTTTTTTCAGACTGGTTTCACACTGAGGAGTGGAGCGGCTCACAGCAGGGGGTCCGGTGCGTCTCCATTCACCGCTTCAGGTCCCATTGGTGAAGTCACTCCATCTGATCAGCAAATCAGCTGGAGTCCTCTTCCGTTCTGCGCATGCGCAGGCACTTTTTGACGGAGAGCACAAATCGACAGAACACCGGCTCCATAGAGAGCCAGTCACAATCTCCTGACATGCAAATTAGATGTGGGGAAACGCGCATCTGATTCGCACTGGTGTGAACCCAGCCTTAATTTTTATATATAGCCAGTGAAGGGACTATCCTCAGGTGATACACAGAGATTAAACAAATCCTTCTGTAGAAGTTGTTCCTGTTTATCTGCAGTCTTCTTTTCTCTACATCCGTTCAGAGTGCTGAATTTATAAAGCTTGTCAGAGTTCAGAGAAAAGGGTGTGGGGAGCTGAAGTTACTTTGCAGAGCTCAGTGAGGTGAGCTCTGAGACCCGATTGGAGGGACGGGTTCCCCCCCCCCCCCCCCCCCCCCCTTTACACAGCATACAAGAACAGAGCCGAGGATGTCCATCAGCTGGAAATCCCTCCCCCGTCACCATTGTTCTCTTGGTGTCAGGTAAACGTGTCAGAAGTGATGCTGATAGCAGAGGAAGAAGGCAGCAGACATAAATAATATTTAAAGTAGTTGTATACCCTGTACAACCACTTTTACCTACAGGTAAGCCTATATTAAGGCTTACCTGTAGGTGCTGGAAATATCTCCAAAACCGCCACGGTTTAGGAGGTATTTACAAAAAAGCCGAGCGCCGATGACTAGAAAGGGCAGATCGTGCCGTTTCTAATAGGGGTCATTCCGTGACTGGTGGTTCTAATGACTCCGGCCAGTCACAGTGCTGGAGTTCGCGGCCCCGGAAGGAAGACGGGTGAAGATGGATGCTCGCTGCTAGTGGGGACAGCCGTGACATCGCAGGCTTCGGTTTCAGGTACGTGACACATAATGGGCTACTATGCCATGCATAGTAGCCCATTATGTTTTACCTTTGCAGGGAAATAAAGAGGAAGTAAAACCCATCAGGGTTTACTTCCCCTCTAAGGCCTGTACACGCGATTCGAAAATTGGATGCAAAAAAATTTGCACGATGAGCTGTCTGCCGATTTTCAGATCGTTCGTACAGTGTTTTCCCTTATCGTCTTTCAGGACAGCACATGAGAGAGAGGCTCCACCCACTAGGAAACAGGAAACACAAACTCCACCACATTTTAAAAGGAGGCTCCTCTCCACAGCTCGTCAGTTTTTGTGTTTCCTCCGGCAAGGGAACACCTAGTAGGGGCCAGGGTCTCTTATGGTGCTATCCTGAGAGGCCAGGCTGCCTACCCCACCATACCTATCTTTTTCCTCCAGAGAGTCCGATCCTCCCACACCGCGCCACAGGGTTGCTGGTAAGTGGGCTCCTTTTTTCTCTTTCTTTGCTCATGATGAGCTGGACCGTTCCTGGAGCCGCTCCTTAGGCGGCGGCAGCCGTTCGCGGGCTTTTTTTAAACCGCGTGTCGGCGTTACTGGCCGCCGCCATCTTGGAAGAGTACAGACTCGACCGGTCGGAAGTGAGGTATCCGACGAGGGGAAGGCGCTAGGAACGGGCGCATCATTTCCGATCGGAAGTGGCGCAGAGGAAGAAGGGAGGAGCGGTCCTGGTGCCTATATTCCGGTTCCGGTCGGGCGCAACGGCGTTTTTTGACTCCGGAACCGACGTTCGTAAGAGCCACCGATCGGTGCAGCACCACTATGGATTCTGTGGCAGCTGCATGTGGGACAGGCACAGGCACCAGCAAGGCCCAGGTAAGAGGCTATAGTGAATATCCTGGTTACTTTGGTGCCCCTCTCACAAATGTTTTTTTCCCCCTTGGTGGCTGGGGCCTGTCTGGGCACATGGGGTTAACTGTTGTTCCTCCTGTGCACCTGTGGTGAGTCCGTTAGGAGGAAGCTTTGGCTTAATGAATGCTGGTGTTTTTTCTCTTTTGTCATTTTTTTCTGGCAGGCTAAGAGCTCTGAACCAGCCATTAAAAAGAGATGCCCCTCATGTAAAGCAAAGTTACTGGAGGGTTGGAAGAAGACTTTATGCCAAATTTGCATTGACTCCTTAGTCAAGGAAGAGGCTTCTTCTGCGTGCAGCGACATAATCGCATCAGTTAAGAAAGAGCTAGATGCTACTATACAGGCTTTTCGCTCTTCTCTTGTAACACCAGCATTAAGTCAGGCAACTACCTCAGACCCCTCTCAGGACTCACACTTAACCCCAACGGTAGAGGCTGAGGCTGGCCCAACTACCCAAAAGGGGTATTCCCCCTCATACTCTGGAGAAGAGGAGGAGGAGGATGAGGAAGAGGCAGATGCACCTTCTAGATACAAACTGTCCTTGGAACAAGTAGACAGTCTGTTGAAAGCAATTTATGCAACATTGGGAATGGAGGAAGAAAAAAGAGAATTATCGCTGCACGATAGAATGTATGAAGGGCTTGGTGAAGCATCAGGTCGCACTTTCCCTGTACATTCGGTAATCTCGGAGACCATTAAGAAAGAATGGGCTGACCCAGAGAGAAAACCCTTTTTCCCAAGAGCTCACAAGAGGCGTTTTCCATTTAATGATAATCCTGAGTCACTTTGGAATAAAGTCCCGAAGTTGGATGCAGCTTTTTCCCAAGTATCTAGATCAACAGATCTGGCATTCGAGGACATGGGTACTTTGAAGGATCCTATGGATAAGAAGGCGGACCAACAGCTTAAAAAAGCCTGGCAGTCCATTGTAGGGAATCTCAAGCCTGCTATGGCTATGACCTGTGTCTCCAGAAACATGGAGTTCTGGCTGAATCAGCTAAAAGCACATATTATAGCTGATTCACCCAAACAGGAGATTCTAGATTCCTTCCCAACCCTTATAGCAGCTGTAGCATATATTTCTGACGCCTCTGCAGATTCTATAAGAATGTCAGCTAGGTCAGGGGCCCTGACCATTGCAGCCAGGAGAGCGTTGTGGTTAAAGACATGGCCTGGGGACGCAGCTTCCAAAAATAAGTTATGCGGAGTGCCATTTTTGGGAGATCAGCTTTTTGGTCCTGATCTAGAATCTATTTTGGATAGAACAGCTGATAAAAATAAATCCTTTCCGGTTAAAAAGAAAAAGCAGCCAGTTAGGCGGTTTTTTCGACCTCAAAAAAATCAGGAAAGGAGTAACAGGCCCCAAGAAAAAAGGAGTTGGGCGGCGCAGAGAGGAAAAGGCAAAGGGAATGTCCTTTTCAATCCTCCTACGCAGGCCAATAAGACACAATGACTTGGTGGTGCCTGTGGGAGGAAGGCTTCAAGAATTCCTTCCTCTCTGGGCAAACATAACAAAAAACCCGTTTGTTTTGGATTCAATAGCCCAGGGTTACAGGATAGAGCTGTTGAACCTTCCTCCAGAGAGGTACTGCGTAACAAATTTGCCAAAAGACACAACAAAAGCCCTAGCCATGAAGAACCTGTTAGGGGATCTGATAAAACAGGGGGTTGTGGTTCAGGTGCCTCCGGAGGAAGTTTGCCAAGGGTTCTACTCCCATATTTTTCTGATAAAGAAACCATCAGGAAGCTTTCGGCTCATCCTCAATTTAAAACCGCTAAACAGGTCAGTCCAATACAGGCGATTCCGCATGGACTCCATCTTTTCGGTAAGAAATCTCTTAGTCAGAGGATGCTTTATGGCATCAATCGACTTAAGGGATGCGTACCTGCATGTACCTATAGCTGTTCAGTCCCAGAGATATCTGAGGCTGGCAGTAAATATGGGGAGGGAGGTTTTGCACCTTCAATTCAGGGCCCTCCCGTTTGGTCTATCTTCCGCCCCTCGAATATTTACCAAAATTATGGCGGAAGCCCTAGCTCCCCTCCGGCTACAAGGGATTGCGGTTATCCCTTACCTGGACGACCTCCTTTTCTTTGCCCCTTCCAGGGAAAGGTTACAGGAGGATCTGATCAAGGCTCGCAGTCATCTGGAGGCCTTAGGTTGGATTATAAACATCCAAAAATCAAATTTCAATCCAGCACAAAGAGTCCAATTTCTGGGGTATCTGATAGACTCAGTGGATCAAAAGTTTTTTCTTCCAGAAGAGAAGAAAGTGAAGGTATTGCAGGCAGTATCCAGCCTTCAGACGAACCTGGAGGTATCAGTCAGAAGGATTATGTCAGTACTAGGAACCTTGTCCTCAACCATGCCGGCCATTCAATGGGCCAGACTCCATTTCAGACCCCTTCAGAGTTTTCTCTTAAAGATCTGGGATCACAGTCCAGAAGCTTTAGACTCAAAGGTAAGGCTTCCCACCAGGGTAAAAAGGACCCTTTGTTGGTGGAGAAATCAGGCAGTGCTGTCAAGGGGTTTACTCTGGTCCTTCCCAACAGAGAGAAGGATAACGACAGACGCCAGCAGTTGGGGATGGGGCGCACACTGGGGTCAAGACATAGCTCAGGGAGTTTGGTCCCCAGTGGAAGCAGGAAGGTCATCAAATTGGAGGGAGTTAAAGGCAGTCGCTTTAGCCTTGGTTGCCTTCTCTCCAAACCTTCGGGGGTCCCATGTGCAGATATTGTCAGACAACGCCACCACGGTGGCATACCTGAACAAACAAGGGGGCACAAGGAACGGGACTCTTCTATTGCTATCTTCAAAGATCCTAGAATGGGCAGAGAGTCATCTACTTTCCCTGTCAGCTGTACATCTCAAGGGCACGCTAAATGGAGTAGCAGATTTCTTGAGCAGACAAAGGATTCAGGAGGCAGAGTGGAGTTTGAATCCAGAAATGTTCACTCTAATAACCCAGAAGTGGGGATGCCCGCAGGTGGCTCTATTCGCATCAAGAGAAAATGCTCAGCTCCCTCAGTTCTTCTCCCTGCACCGAGACAACGGATCGATAGGGATAGATGCCCTGGCACATCCTTGGAATTTCCAGCTGGGTTATGCCTTCCCCCCCTTTTCAGCTAATTCCTTTAGTATTGAGGAAGATACAGAAGGAGAAGGTGTCGGTAATCTTGATCACCCCGTACTGGCCAAAAAGGGCCTGGTTTTCCTCCATTCTACTAATGTCAGTCAAACCTTTCTGGCAGCTTCCCCTCAGACAGGACTTACTACTTCAAGGTCCAGTGTATCATCCGGATATAGCAAGACTAATGCCGCGTACACACGGTCGGACTTTCCGGCATACTTGGTCCGGCGGACCAGAGTGTGCCGGACAATCCGCCCGTGTGTGGGCGGCGGCGGACTTTTCCGGCGGACTTCTTCCCAAAAGCCCGCCGGACCTAGATTTTAAACATGTTTGAAATCTTTCCGTCGGACTCAGTTTCGGGCGGAAAGTCCGCTCGTGTGTGTGCTGGTCCGACGGAAAGCCCGCTCGTGTGTAGGCTGGTCCGACGGACCAAATACGACACGAGGGGATGGTATTGCATCTCGCGCTCGCTGCAATAGGAAAAACAAATCTTCCTATTGCGGCGAGCGCGGGGCATACCAGGCCCTTAGGTCTGGTATGGATTATAAAGGGGAACCCCGCTACGCCGAAAAAACGGCGTGGGGTCCCCCTAAAATCCATACCAGACCCCGATCCGAGCACGCAGCCTGGCCGGTCAGGAAAGGGGGTGGGGACGAGCGAGCGGCCCCCCCCCTCCTGAACCGTACCAGGCCGCATGCCCTCAACATGGGGGGTGGGTGCTTTGGGGGAGGGGGGCGCCCTGCGCCCCCCCCCCCCCAAAGCACCTTGTCCCCATGTTGATGAGGACAAGGGCCTCTTCCCGACAACCCTGGCCGTTGGTTGTCGGGGTCTGCGGGCGGGGGCTTATCGGAATCTGGGAGCCCCCTTTAATAAGGGGGCCCCCAGATCCCGGCCCCCCACCCTATGTAAATGAGTATGGGGTACATGGTACCCCTACCCATTTACCTAGGAAAAAAGTGTAAGTAATAAAACACACTACACAGGTTTTTAAAATATTTTATTAAACAGCTCCGGGGGGGGGATCTTCCTCCGGCTTCGGGGGTCTTCTTCCGGCTTCGGGGGTCCCTCCGCTTCATCTTCTCCCGGCGTCCGGTTGGTTCTTCTCCGCTCTCCGGCCTCTTCTCCCGGTGTCGCAGGTCTTCGGCCGGCTCCTCCGCTCTCTTCATGTAGCTCTATTGCGAGCGGAGGTCCGGACTTCTTGGCTTCTTGGCTTCTTGGCTTCTCTTCTCTTCTCTTCCCCCAGATGTTGACACGACGCTCTCTCCGGCTGGACTGGTCTCTGAGGGCTGCGTTGTGACTTATATAGGCGGAGACCCCGCCCCCATATGATGTCACAGTCCCTGGGCATGCTGGGACTGTGACGTTTTAGGGGGCGTGGTCGACCACGCCCCCTAAAACGTCACAGTCCCAGCATGCCCAGGGACTGTGACATCATATGGGGGCGGGGTCTCCGCCTATATAAGTCACAACGCAGCCCTCAGAGACCAGTCCAGCCGGAGAGAGCGTCGTGTCAACATCTGGGGGAAGAGAAGAGAAGAGAAGCCAAGAAGCCAAGAAGCCAAGAAGCCAAGAAGTCCGGACCTCCGCTCGCAATAGAGCTACATGAAGAGAGCGGAGGAGCCGGCCGAAGACCTGCGACACCGGGAGAAGAGGCCGGAGAGCGGAGAAGAACCAACCGGACGCCGGGAGAAGATGAAGCGGAGGGACCCCCGAAGCCGGAAGAAGACCCCCGAAGCCGGAGGAAGATCCCCCCCCCGGAGCTGTTTAATAAAATATTTTAAAAACCTGTGTAGTGTGTTTTATTACTTACACTTTTTTCCTAGGTAAATGGGTAGGGGTACCATGTACCCCATACTCATTTACATAGGGTGGGGGGCCGGGATCTGGGGGCCCCCTTATTAAAGGGGGCTCCCAGATTCCGATAAGCCCCCGCCCGCAGACCCCGACAACCAACGGCCAGGGTTGTCGGGAAGAGGCCCTTGTCCTCATCAACATGGGGACAAGGTGCTTTGGGGGGGGGGGCGCAGGGCGCCCCCCTCCCCCAAAGCACCCACCCCCCATGTTGAGGGCATGCGGCCTGGTACGGTTCAGGAGGGGGGGGGCCGCTCGCTCGTCCCCACCCCCTTTCCTGACCGGCCAGGCTGCGTGCTCGGATCGGGGTCTGGTATGGATTTTAGGGGGACCCCACGCCGTTTTTTCGGCGTAGCGGGGTTCCCCTTTATAATCCATACCAGACCTAAGGGCCTGGTATGCCCCGCGACGGGGCTAGCAAGGTGTCAATCTCGCCGATAAAAGCGGCAAGATTGACATCCTTCTCTAGTCCCGTCGCACCTGAGTCGCGTTCAAAATGAACGGACTTGTCCGTGTGTGGGCAAGTCCGTTCATTCTGAAAGTCCGCCGGAACTCCGGCGAAAGTCCGTCGGAAAGACGGGCGGACTTAGCCCGCCGGAAAATCCCGGCGTGTGTGGGCAAGTCCGTTCGTTTTAAAGTCCGGCGCACCTGGCGGACAAAGTCCGTCGGAAAGTGTGCCGGACCAAGTAGGATAGAAAGTCCGCTCGTGTGTACGCGGCATTAGTCTCACTGCTTGGTATCTGAGGAACAGCTGTTGAAAAACAAGGGTTTGTCAGAGCCTCTAGTATCTACTTTACTGGCTAGTAGAAAGAAGGTGACTAGAGATATCTACGCTAAGGTTTGGAAAATCTACAACTCCTGGTGTCGCTCGGCAAACCGAAATTTAGAAGATATTGTGTCGGTTCTGGAATTTCTGCAGAAGGGGGTGGACAAAGGGCTGGCAATCAGCACTCTTAAAGTACAAGTGGCTGCCCTAGGAGTATACCTGGATCAACCTATTTCCTCAGTTCCGTTGGTCACGAGTTTCTTTAGGTCACTTACTAGATCCAGACCAGTTCCCAATAGACACTTTCCAAAATGGGACTTGACAGTGGTTTTACAAGTACTCACAAAAGATCCTTTTGAACCATTACAGTCAATCTCGTTAAAGAATTTAACTCTAAAGACGATATTCTTAGTTGCAGTTACGACTGCGAGAAGAATTGGAGAACTTCAGGCTCTTTCAGTTAAGGAGCCCTTTATGTCAATTTACCCAGACAGGATTGTGCTTAGAACAGATCCTGCGTTTTTACCAAAAGTGGCATCAGTCCATAATAGGTCGCAGGAAATCATCCTGCCAACTTTTTGTTCAGATCCTTCAGGAAGTAAGGAAGAATTATTTCATAAGTTAGATGTAAGAAGAACCTTATTACATTACTTAGAGAAAACAAGGGACTTCAGGTCTTCGGACTCTTTATTTGTTCTGTTTTCCGGCAACAGAAAAGGAAGGAAAGCTTCAAAGGGATCAATTGCCAGATGGTTAAGAATGGCTATTTCAGAAGCTTATGTCCAGTCGGGGTTGTCTCCTCCTCAGGGAGTACGAGCACATTCTACCAGAGCTCTAGCCACTACATGGGCAGAAAAAGCTGGTGCCACCCCAGACCAAATTTGTAAGGCGGCTACGTGGTCAAGTTATCTTACGTTTGTCCGTCACTACAGATTGGATCTTCTGTCGGCTGGTGATCAGGCATTTGGCAGAAAGGTCCTGCAGGCTGTTGTCCCTCCCTAGTTGGTAAGTCTCGATTATCCTCTCATGTGCTGTCCTGAAAGACGATAAGGGAAAATTCAAGTTAGACTTACCGGTAACTTGTTTTCCATGAGTCTTTCAGGACAGCAGCAACCCGCCCTTCATGTTTATATATACATATTTATACGTATATGGAAGTGTGTGTGTGTATGTATGTATATATATATATATATATATATATATATATATATATATATATATATATATATATATATATGCTGTGAATTAACCGTATTATGCTTATGTGTTCCAGCTTGGGCCGGAGGTACTCTACTACAACTGACGAGCTGTGGAGAGGAGCCTCCTTTTAAAATGTGGTGGAGTTTGTGTTTCCTGTTTCCTAGTGGGTGGAGCCTCTCTCTCATGTGCTGTCCTGAAAGACTCATGGAAAACAAGTTACCGGTAAGTCTAACTTGAATTTTTGACAGCCGATTTTTGCTTTTTCGTCAGACAAAAACTGAATGTGCAGACTATAAAAATGTTGTCAGATGTGAACTCAACATCTGGTTAATTTCATTAGTACGGTTTTAGGAGTGGGGAGGGGACAGTTTTAAGGCTAGCTAGGTGTAAGCTGGAATTCCACATTTAATATTACAGGCCTTCCTACACACAATATCATTAGTGTATACAGTACATCATTATTATCAGGACTATAAACAGATGACCTATCACCCTGATTCTGTGATCGTCCTTCACACTATATGTATAGGATACCACTGTGTTTATATAGAAACACACACAGACATACAGAGGTCGTATAGACAAACTGTATAGTATTTTTTTGCTTGTAAATATTCTTCCTGTATGAGGCTAGGTTCACATTTGTGTGCGGTTCCTTTCTTCCCGGTCCGCACCTGTTATCACATCCACCTGCCCAGAAAAAAGCAGGAGAATTCCAATTGCACCCACATGCTCAGGGAACCCCCAGCAACCTCTAGAGCAGGGGTCTCAAACTGGCGGCCCTCCAGCCATTGCGAAACTACAAGTCCCATCATGCCTCTGCCTGTGGGAGTCATGCTTGTAACTGTTACCCTTGCAATGCCTCATGGGACTTGTAGTTTTGCAACAGCTGGAGGGCCGCCAGTTTGAGATGCCTGATCTAGAGGAACCCTGGTTGAGTATGGCTGGTATATACACATTATTATCAGGACTAAAGACTATCACTCAGATTCTGTGATTGGCCTTCACACAGCCCTTCACTAATATGTATAGGTTAACCTCCCTGGTGGTTTTCCTGATTGTGGCTCGGGGGTTAAATTTCAGTACCATTAGCGGTAACCCCGAGCCACACTCGGGATTGCATTGCAGGATCCTGGTGCAGGTTACAAGGATCCCGCGCTTGTCCCCCTGCTGTGTCTGATGCTCTGTGTGCCAGCCTCCGTTCCCTGCGAGCGTCGCAACTCACGGGGGCGGAGCCCGGTGGCAAATTAAAAAAATAGAAAATCCATAACACATACAGTACACTGTAATCTTACACATTACTGTATTAAATCTTTTCACATCCCTTTTGCCCCCAGTGCTTTGTCCAATGCCCTACATGCAGTTTTATATTATATATACTGTTCTTTCTGCCTGGAAACTTGAGATTGTCCATAGCAACCAAAAAGTGTCCCTTTACGTCAAAAGGGGTTTTAGACCAGTTAGAAAACAGCGATAGTAAATTAGAATCACTTGCAGAATAGCGATAGTGAACCGTGGGAAAATTCATTTTATTATTTTTTTTATAATTATTTATAGTTATTTATTATATTATAATTTATGATTTTGTGTTTCAAACTTTCATACCCGGGATGTCTACTAGACTCTTGTTTGGACAGATTTAAGTGTGTTATTCCTAAGAATTATAGGCCTATAATATAAAACGCCAAATTTCTATGCAAAACAACTGTACCGCTTTGAGACACAAAAATCTGACATAATCATACCGCCAGGGAGGTTAATACTGTCTTAGCTATCCTCCTAGAGCAGTGGTTCTCAATCTCGGTCCTCAAGTACCCCCAACAGGCCATGATTTAAAGCACCCGTGCAAGATGAAGGAAAACCTGCAAACATGGCCTGTTGGGGGTACTTGAGGACTGAGGTTGAGAACCACTGCTCTAGGTAATGTGTAGTATTCTAACCACTTCCGGACCGCCGGCGGCGGGAGAGGGGGCCCCCCCTCCCGCTGCTTACCGGAGCTGTCGGTAGTGGCGGAGGGGATCGGATACTTCTCCTTCCTGGGTATGGAGATGAGTGAGGGGAAGATGGCCCCCACCCGTCTCCATACCATTGCAGGGCGGAAGCGACGTCAAATTGTAACTTCCACCCATATCTCTTAAAGGGCCATTTTAAAAAAAAAAAAATGTTTTCAAATGACAATTTTTTTTTTTTTTTTTTTTATATATTTTTTTTTTATTATTGCATTTTAGTGTAAATATGAGATCTGAGGACTTTTTGACCCCAAATCTCACATTAAAGAGGTCCTGTCATGCTTTTTTTTTCTATTACAAGGGGTGTTTACATTCTTTGTAATAGGAATAAAAGTGACACAATTTTTTTTAAAAGAACAGTGTAAAAATAAAAAACGTATTTAGAGTGTAAAATAAATAAGAAAAAAAAAATACATATTTAAACGTGCCCCGTCCCGCCAAGTTTGTGCTCAGAAGCGAACGCATACGTGAGTAGCACCCACATATGAAAACGGTATTCAAACTACACATGTGAGATATCGCCGCGATCGGTAGAGCGAGAGCAATAATTCTAGCCGTAGACCTCCTCTGTAACTCAAAACATGCGACCTGTAGAATTTTTTTTAAACGTCGCCTATGGAGATTTTTAAGGGTAAAAGTTTGTCGCCATACCACGAGCGGGCGCAATTTTGAAGCATGAAATGTTGGGTATCAATTTACTCGGCGTAACATTATCTTTCACAATATAAAAAAAAAAAAATGGGGCTAACTTTACTGTTGTCTTATATTTTTTTTTTTTTTTTTATTCAAAAAAGTGTCTTTTCCAAAAAAAGTGCACTTGTAAGACCGCTGCACAAATACGGTGTGACAAAGTATTGCAACGACCGCCATTTTATTCTCTAGGGTGTTAGAAAAAAAATGTTTGGGGGTTCTAAATAATTTTCTAGCAAAAAAACACACAGGCGTATTGTAGGATGTGCATCCATACAGTGTAGAATACTCCTGTACTTGCAGCACCTGGGAGCCACATTCATCGTGTAACATTGCACATAGAAATGTATTACAGAATACGCTGTAGGTGGGGTATACGCATGTAAATGCCGGTATTTGCACTCCCACATGTGTCTCAAGTGTGCGGTGAAGCTCCATTCACTTGAATGTGTCGCATTTGGTGGTACTGGCCGTGGTATAGTTTTTTGCTGCAGCACATGTACCACCCTGTCTGGCCACCTTTTGTAGCTCAAGGTGGGCGATATAACTACGGATTGACCGCCTATTTATGCTGTTCAAAAAGGAAGGGGGTGATCCCTGATGCAGCACATCTGAGGAATCCTATTTATACTGCTCCACCGCCATACGTGTGAATGAGACCAGAATGTACCAAGCTGCAAGCCAGTAAACCTGGCCATACATGGATCCAAATTCGGCTGGTTCGGCAGGGACTGGCCGAGATTCAATCCATGTATGGGCAGGCTGATTGTACCTACATTGATCCATTGATCGACATGGGCACAACCAGCCTGTTGGATATTTTATTTGTACATTTGATTATTGCCGGTGGCTATCGTCTTCAGCAGTAATCCATTGGGTTCTGTCAGCGGGGAAGGTTCCCTGTGTGTTGATGATGGAATCAAGCAATTTTCTTTCCTTCCACCTGAAAATTGAGTCATCTCTGGCCTGCTTAAATAAACAGGCATGTGAACAATTTACATACAACCCCAGCTCAGTAAATAACCTCGATTTACATACCGGGTGTATCATGTATGTTTTGTGTATTTCTTTTATTTAGCATTATCAGTCCTGCAGACGCTCGTTACTGCTCTAAACAATCGCCCTCAGTAGCCAGTCCTATTTCAGGTCTCTCCCTCTAACCTGTGCTATCATGAAATTAAATCTGGAGCTGAACGGGGCCCTCTGATTCTTCCGGTATTGAATTGTAACTGTACTGTCTGCCCTCATGTTTGTAAAGCACTGCGCAAACTGTTGGAGCTATATAAATCCTGTATAATAATAATAATAATGTATAATATCCAATTACTATGAGCAACCACCACCTTTGTATTGGAAGAAGGTCTTTGCCCATCTATCTGCTGAGTAGTTGTTGAATGCGGTCTGTGTCTGCCCAACTCGACCGACACCAGAGGAAAAAAAAAACACAATGATAAGGATTCTATTGTTTTACTTTACACACGCCTGGTATTTTTAACACAGGATCTAGTAGGGCCTCATGCTGAAAAAAAGGATTGTCCTTGTTGCTTATATTTGCCAATCAGATTGAAGCAGTTCACATTCCAGCTGCAAGTTTGGGTCTGATTGATAATGGAGTCAGTTGAACTGTTTATTCTCAAGCTGCTGTTTTTTCCAGTGCAAGGCTGATCAGTTGTGTGCATTAACCCTTAACAAGTGTTATGAGTGATGCTGCATGATTTTCAGGGAAAAAATGGTGGTGAGGTGAATGTACCATGCGATTACAATACATTGCGATAGAACAGCTAAAGCAGAAAAGGATATTGCCTTCCATTCAGTCTTGCACAGTTGTACATGCTCCTCTTCTGGACACAAATCGTTTACTCTGATTTTCACTGCACACTGTGAGCTTCTCGCAAGATCCTGAGATCCTGCTGAATTCCTCCCGGGAAGACTTTATACTGCCTGGCCTTAGTAAATGGGAACTGGACCTTAATAGGACCTTCACACCTCATCAACGTCTAAACATCATTCACTTTTTGCCCTGAAGTCCTCCATATGTACTGGTGTCCAGAAAACCCAATGGTATCACACCCCGTGGGTTTTATGTTGTTACTTCCCTGAGGCCTCGAGACGGTGCCAGAGATGCTGGGAGGAGCCGGGGAAGCTAATACACATTTTTTTTGGACTTCAGCATCTAAACATCATTCACTTTTTGCCCTGAAGTCCTCCATATGTACTCGTGTCCAGAAGACTAACTAGAAGTTGCTCACCCAATGGTATCACACCCTGTGGGTTTTATGTCGTTACTTCCCTGAGGCCTCGAGACCGGTGCCGGAGATGCTGGGAGGAGCCGGGTATGCTATTACACATTTTTTTTGGTCGTGCCTGAAAGTGCGAAGACTCACACAGCATTTCAATGGCTTTCCAGTCCCGAATGATCCTGCCTTCTTCCTTCTCCACTGCTCTCATATCCCCTATAAGAAATCGGTTCTCCATTACTTGCCTAATGCCCCCAAAGCCTGTATATGATGGAAGGATCCAAACCTCCTTTCATCTTGTTGTGGCTCAATAAGGTTTCATAGTAAGGTTGAAAAGATACATGTCCATCTGGTTCAACCAAAAAAAGGGGGGGGATCATACAATCCTTCACCCACAGTTGATCCAGAGGAAGGCAAAAAAAAACCCAGCAAAGCATGATCCAATTCTCTCGAGAGGGGAAAAAACTCCTTCCTGATCCCCCTATCCACAATCGGATATTCCCTTGATCAACTTTACCTATAAATATTTAGTACCCAGTTATATTATGTACATTTAGGAAAGAATCCAGGCCTTTTTTAAAACAAGCTACTGAGCTGGTCAGAACCAGCTCCTGAGGGAGTCTATTCCTCATTTTCACAGCTCTTATGCCCCGCGCACACGATCGGAAATTCCGCCAGCAAAAGTCCGATGAGAGCTTTTGGTCGGAAAATGCGATTGTGTGTATGCTCCATCAGACTTTTGCTGGTGGAATTTCGGCCAGCAAAAGATTGAGAGCATGTTCTCAATTTTTCGGTCGGAAAAAGTTCCGATCGGAAATTCCGATCGTCTGTACAAATTCCGAAGTGCAAAATTCCTACGCATGCTCGGAAGCATTGAACTTCATTTTCTCGGCTTGTCGTAGTGTTGTATGTCACCACATTCTTGACGGCCGAAAGTTCAGAGAACTTGTGTGACCGTGTGTATGCAAGCCAAGCTTGAGCGGAATTCCGTCGGAAAAACCATCCAAGTTTTTTCCGACGGAAAATCCGCTCTTGTGTACGGGGCATTACTGTGAAGAAACCTTTCTGTAATTGGAGATTTATTTATTTTTTTTCCTCTAGACATAGAGTGCCCTGTTGTCCTCTGTGATGACTTTTAAAGTGAATACGGTAGCTTAACACCAAGTTCAATATATGGACCACTTATATACATGTTGATAATATCCCCCCTTAATCTCCTCTTCTCAAGAGGGAATAAATTCAGTTCCTCTAATCTTTCCTCATAGCTGAGCTTCTCCATACCTCTTATCAGTTTGGTTGCTCTTCTCTGCACTTTCTCCAGTTCCCTGATTATTCTTTTTGAGAACTGGTGCCCAAAACTGAACTGCGTATTCCAGATGAGGTCTTAGTAATTTGTACAGGGGCAAAATGATCTCTCTCTATGGAGTCCATGCCGCTTTTTTCTACAAAGGGTTTTGCTCGCTTTGGAAACTGCAGCTTGGCATTGCATGCTAATATTAAGCTTATGATCAACCAGGTCACCCAGGTCCTTCTCCACCATTGATTCCCCCAAGTTTGAGGGCATCAACGTGCTGGAGGATTTAGTACTTGTCGACCAAAACAGGCGGGAACAATATACAAAAAGTGATCCTACTGGAACATGTTCGTCTACTCTGAGAGCAAAGCCCTACTGGAAAAATGTTCTGAGGATTGACTGACCTTCCCACCGACACGCTCACACCAGCATGGCACCTTCACATTTCCCTGGTTCTCTTTCTCGTCTATAAAAATTGGGTGTCCGACTGGGCAGGTACTGTGGCCAGTATCTGGCAGTATTGTCTCTTCCTTAGTCTTGAGGGGTGTTTTCAACCCAATGCCCTACGCAGCTCACGTCCTTTTATTGTACGACTTTTACTTTTTGTGAGACATTACTGCTATTTTGTCTTGCACTTTTTTGTTGAATACTTTATATAATGAATTTGCGCAAAAAAAAAAAAAAAGAATGTACAACAAGTCAGGTTGCATTCATCTAATTTCCTTGCTGGAGGGCGTCCACCATCATTTAGCTCCTTCCCTTCCTGTCTGGCTGCCCCTGGCTGGCTCCTGTTTGTTTGTTATGTTTCATTTTTTTTTTTTCCAATCCTGGAGGCTCAGCATGACCTGTGGGTGTTACCTAGGGCGGGGTCTGCATGCCAGTGCAGCCTAACTTGGAAAGACTACTCTTCCAGACTGACAACTACTCATCAAGGCATTTTGATATTTGCGTAAAGGAGATGTGTGGGCGTAGTAAGAAAAACAAACCTTCCTTTTCACCTCCCTGTGCCCCGCCAGGTCTAAGCCCAAGAACTGAGTGGTCATTTGACTGTTGATCGCTCAGTTCTCGGTCTTCACTAAACGTATATCAGTGACTATCAGTTACCGGCTCTCTGCTCTACCCCTCCATTACTCAATTAAATCAACTTACCTTTTTGTTCTATAAAAAAAAAAAAAAATCACACTTCACATGACTCAGTAGGTAAATGTCAGCATAACCAAATAACTATATCTGGCTATCGGGTGAATTGTGGGTTAGTATATTGATTTCTGGTAGACCTTATCAGCAAGAAGTAGAGGCTACTTTAAATAATTGCTTGGCTGACATTCCTTCTGGCTCCAGATCCTGCTTGCTGTTCTACTACGCTCACCTCTGACTCCCTGACGTTTTGGCTTGTCTGACTATCCGTTCCGGTTACTGAACTCTGGCAATGTTTTGACCACGTTTACTCTGTTACTTTTTTTTTTTTTTTTTTTTTATATATTAATATTAAACAAATGTGATATTTTATTTATTTATTTTTTTTTAACTGTATTTCTGCCTGTCTGATTCATGGTTTCTGACAATGAGATAAAATGCCTTCAATGCAGTAATCTTCTAACATTGACTCAGCAGGTCGGATGCTTGTGCTCCCCCTTCCAGCAGTGGCTCAGCAGCTCAGATTCCCCTGTAATAGGGGGAGCTGAGCTGCTGAGAGACTTGAATCCCATTGATTCAGCTGCTCAGATTTCCGTGTTGTTCCTTCCAGTGACTGAGGAGCTCAAATTCCCCTGTAAATTTCCATAGCAGTGATGGGTAAAGTATATGTAAACCCTCGCTTTGTAAAACAACCCATTCAGTTTAAGATGGAAATGAAAGGCAAAACATTTGTTTATAGATAAAAAGAAGGGGGATAGCTATGTTGGTGTTTTTTTTTTTTTTTTTTTTTTTTTGTTTTTTTTAAAATGTATTTATTTTTATTTTTTATAAGATCACATTTCCCCTGTGCTTCACTGCATAAGGAGCTTAGAGAGCTAGGGGAGGAGAAACAACAGCATACTGATTGTTCCGCTGAATGGCTTTTTCTGCCTAGTGTAGCCAGTTTTTGATAGGAAAGGCGAGAGATTGGCAGGGACACCATTGGTGACAGTGTGGGGGGGGGGAGATAATTGCCCCATCTTTGCTGTCAGTGGGTGGAATAGTGCCCCAAGTTGCAGATAAAAGCGAAGGGCCGGATTCTGCCGCAGAGCCACAGTTTGGAGACCCCTAGTCCTAGATAAACAAGGGAAGGAAAGTATATGCATACTTTCCTTTTTAGCTATAAGTGGCTCTGTATTAAAGCCGGAGACACAGGAAGATTTTTAGGAAGAGTTGAGCAGTGGAATCCTCCATTCTTCTCTTGTGTGTGCCTTTTAATCCCACCAGTAGATTCTCAGTCGTTGTGCGTCTGTTTTAAAATTGTCACCTGCTTACAAGTGTGTGAAATCCCCCTTGTACTGTTCAGGAATGCTCTATATAACAGAATACTTCCTCCTAGGGACTTACCAACACTGACTAAATAGGTTCATGTAAAACCCCGTCATGACATTTGCTGTGCAAAGACTGGCTTACACTTTCAGTTTGCATTGAACTGTCCATAAGCAACCCATCAAATTCCAGATAACACTGGCGTCATTTATTTTGTGTTGCCCTAGAGCCATCGTGTTGAATGCCGCGGCCGCGCCTTAATGTGATTATTAATTGTCTGTACCAGACCGCTTTTTTTTTTATTGCAACTGTTTATTTTGTCATCCATCCACATGTATTGTAAATACCATGGAGTTAATCACTGGGGTGAGTGTACAGTATGTGTCTGGAGGAATGTCTGCCAGCCACATACACTGTATTTTAGTTTCAACAAAATTATCTACGCATGTGGCGCTTATGTTCATTATTAAGCGATGACTGGTTAAAAACATGACCTAGTTTCCTACCAAACCGAATCTGTCACCTGGAAATAGCAGACATTTTGCGAGTGCTTTGTGATTAAAAATAAACCACAAAGTGCTTATCGTGCCAATTCCATTCAATTTTCACAGCCCTATTTTCTTTTTATGCAGCACGTGGTTTCAGTGACGTGCTTGGAGAGCATCTATATTATATACTAATAATACCAAAAGCATTGGGACGCCTAACTTTTGCATTCACATGAACTTTAATGGCGTCTTAGTCCGTAGGGTTCAATATTGAGTTGGCCCACCCTTTGCAGCTACAGTGAGGGGGGGGGGGAGGGGGAGTATTAGATCCTCTGCTGATTTTGTACGTTTTACCAACGGACAAAGAAATGATCAGTCTATAATTTTAATGGTGAGTTAATTTTAACAGTGAGAGAATAACAAAAATATCCAGAAAAGTTATAAATTGTTTTTGCATTTTATCGAATGAAATAAGTATTTGACCCCTTTGCAAAACATGACTTACTACTTGGTGGAAAAACCCTTGTTGGCAGTCAGAGGTCAGACGTTTCTTGTAGTTGGCCATCAGGTTTGCACATCCTTTGCAGATCCTCCAAGTCTTTAAAGCGGAGTTTCACCCAAAAGTGGAACTTGCGCTTTAAGTACTTCTCCCCCCCTGACATGCCACAGTTGGCATGTCTTTTTTTTTTTTTTTTTTTAAGGGGGGGTGGGGGGGGGGTCGGAGTGGGTACCTGGTTTTGAGAGGGACTTCTGTCCCACTTCCTCCTTCTGTCTTCTGGGCACTCCTCCTCTCCCCCTAGGCAACTCCTCCCTCCCTGCAATGTTCTGGGACACGTCACAGGTCCCAGAAGATTGCCTGGCCACCGACGGAGCGCAGCGCGACTTGTGCAGTGTGCACCGGCTGTGAAGCCGCCGCAAGCTGTCACAGCCGGGCGCCCACACTTACAATGCCAAAGAAGCGGGGGAGAGGCGCGAGGTATCGGGTGGCCGCATTGCTGGACCGTGGGACAGGTGAGTGTCTGGTTATTAAAGTCAGCAACTATACTTTTTGTCAGCATACCAAGACATTTTGGTCAATTTCATGCTCCCAACTTTGTGGGAACAGTTTAGGGATGACCCCCTTCCTGTTCCAACATGACTGTGCACCAGTGCACACTAAACTAGACACACTCCTAAACCTTGTGGACAGGCTTCCCAGAAGAGTTGAAGCTGTTATAGCTGCAAACGGGGGGCCATCTCAATATTGAACCCTACGGACTAAGACTGGGATGCCATTAGTAGGAGGAATAGTGGCCTATCATTGGTATTAGTAGGAGGAATAGTGGCCCATCATTGGTGTCGGTAAGAGGCATGGTGCCCCATCATTGGTGTTCCATGGGAGAAATAGTGTCTTATTGTTTATCAGTAGGAGTAATAGTGCGTCATTGCTGATGTCAGTGCGAGGAATAGTGTTCCATCATTGATGTCAATGGAAGGAAACCTGCTCCATTGTTGGTGTCACTGAAAGAAATGGTTCCCCATTGTTGGTGTCAGTGGAAGGAACGGTGCCTGCCTCCTTGTTGGTATCAGTGTGAGGAAGTGGAAGGAATGGTGCCTGCCTCCTTGTTGGTATCAGTGTGAGGAATAGTGGCCCGAGAGCTAAATAAAGGAAATGAAAGGGCCACAGTTTGGAGACCAATGATCTAGTGTTATTGAACGCTGAACTCCAGGCAGATATAATGGACACAAAGTAATGCAGTTTGGTAATGATTAATTCATCATAAAATGAAAGCAGTAAAGTACCTGATTGTGACCTGGTATCAGCTTCTTGCAGTCCCAGTACAGCGGGGATGTAGTGTGAGTGAGAGGAGCCAATCCGTTCATGCTGCTTCTTCTTTCACTGTCCAATTATTGTCTTGGGTAGTGGGTCCAGGAAGACCTGGGCTCAGAGGAAGCAGGGTGAATCTATGCATTCTGGAACGCATCAGATTTGCATCAATGTGAACCAGGGTTAAAGCGAGCGCTACATGAAAATGTGCCCCTACAATGGGCTGGAATGCATTCCTACAGGATCTTGCGGGCCGGTGTGGCTTTATCGAGCTGCCTTGCATTTTTTTTTTTTCTGAAAGTGTCCTTTTATACAAACTTTTGAAATCTTATTTTACAGATGTCAAGTAGTAGACTTGTAACTTCCAATAATAACGTGTTCAGGTAACTTTAACACGTGACCTGATTCAGCTGTTGCGTTTTAATAACAGATCCGCTTTAATATTCATTAGACCTCAGTCTCGTGAGTCAGCTGCATCGTTGTGAAGCCCAAAGCCAAGCCATTTCCAGCGTTCCTCTATCAGATTCAGGGTTCTTACGTTTTGTGCCAACAAAGGGGGGGTAATAAATGGTGTGTATCCCAGCATTTCAGAGGAATTCATTAGCATGCACTAAGAAGCTTCTTTATAGAAACTATTTAATATTTTATTTCCCTTTTTGCGACATAACATAGGTCCTTAGCATAAAGGTTAACTTCAAGTATTGCACTGGTGGTGTAGAAGTGTTGGACCCAGCAGCCGGCAGTTCATGTCAGTAAATCAAAGTATTTCTCTTATGCTGCATTCACACATGAGCGTTGCATTTTTGGAGTTATTTCAGGTGTTTGAGTGTTTTTGTACAGTGTTTTTAGAAGAGAAATATGGTGGCTTTTTTTTTTTTTTGCTAATCATACTTGCCTTGTGGATGGAGCATCAGAACGATGCTGCAGCTGTCCCCTGGCATCTCTGCACTGAGAACCTAGCCACCCCCAATATCGCCGATGGCTCGATTCTCACTCCTCCCCGAGCAGAGCGATGCTGACTGTCATTCGGCATCTCTCCTGGTCTGATCCTTCACACTCATTGGAGCGATGAGCTGTGGAGGGGCGGGGAGAGGCCATCTCAGCAGCTCGCTAAGACGGCCATCAATCAAGGCAGTTGGCGGATCCAGACTTGGGAAGTTGGGATGGCGCGGTGCCTCAACTCATGGTAGTGATGTCAGCGGGGAGCGGACTTCAGACCGCTCTCCGCTGAAAATGGGTCACAGGAGTGCAAAACGAATTAAACTCCTGTGACCCAGAGGAGAAGCCCAGCCTAAAAAGCTCAGGCTGGACTTCTCCTTTTAAAGTGTTTTTGAGCTTTGTTTTATTTATTTTTTTTGTTAACCAATAGCGAAAAATATCAGTTTCATCCTTTTTTGTTGCTCTGTTTTTCAGCTTTTTAGCCACCTTTTTTATTTATTTATTTTTTCAACCTTTTTTTTTTTTGCTAGGGGTTAAAGTCTATGGTTAGGGGTTAATTCATTTATTTTATTTACTTTTTTATTAGGTTAGGATTAGGGGTTAGCGTTATCTATTTATTTTTATTTTTTATTTATGTATTTTATTTATTTTTAATTTTTTCCTACACTGCACTGCGTTTCTTTACCTGACAATTGCACGGTCATGCAAGGCTGTCCATAATTAATGAATTTGTCGTTTTTTTTTTCTCCCACAAGTAGAGCTTTCTTTTGGTGGTATTCGGTCACCTTTACGTTTTTTTTTTTTTTTTGCGCTATAAACAAAAAAAAACCCCGGTATTTTGCAAAAAAAAAAAAGTTTTAATTTCTGCTATAAAACATATCCAGTAAAAAAAAAATTTAAAATAAGTTTCTTCATAAATTTAGGCCAATACGTATTCTGCTACATATTTTTTTTTTTTTCTCCGAAAAGCGTGTATTGATTGGTTTGCGCAAAAGTTAGTGTCTACAAACTGTGATGTGTGTTATTATTATTATTATTATTATTATTATTATTATTATTCACAATTTATATAGCTCCAACAGTTTACGCAGCGCTTTACAATGTATAGGGGGGACAAAAGGTACAGGAGGGCCCTGCTTGTAGAGATTACATTCTAAAATATATAAAATATAAATATATTATATTTTATACTAGTAATGCCCGTGATTAGTGACTTATAGCCGGACTGCAATATTATGGCGGACGATCTGATACCTGTGACACTAATACAGTGATCATTGCTAAAAATATGCATTGTCACTGTACTAATGACACTGGCTGGGAAGGGGTTAACATCAGTGGCGATCAAAGAGTTGCTATGGATGCCAATGGCATATCTTAACGACACCCCAAAACAGATTGCAAAACATAGTGCGATTGCCGGAATCGCATCACATAGATGTGAAGGTAGGCTCAAGCTACAAAACGCTGAGGTGTGAATGGGGCCCTACTTCCTGCTGGCAGTACTGTGTGATATTACAGGGAATCCTGGGTAGAAAGCTCGCTCCATCCAGGGGTAGAGATGGCTCCTACGGGCATCCCTATCTTCCTCAAATTCACCTCTATATCCGATACTAGGAAACCCACTGTTTGTACCAGGCCTACAAGACGCGGTCTTTGGGAATCTAGCTAGATCGGGTATTTACCAAGCCTCCCATTTTAGCACTGGAGGACGCTGGAAAACAAACGCAGAACTTACAGACCCGACAGGCCCGTATAGACTAGACTTCTTGAGGGCGTTTCAGCTGAGTCATTTTCTCAAAACCATACAGCCCCCCACGAGTGTACAGATACTCACCACATTAGAAGACATATGCTCAACCCAGGGGATGCTACCACACACACTTTCTCTGACCTATAACATTCTGAATACACCCCCACCAGGCCTAACTAAATGGGAAAAAGAGCTAGATTGTAGCTTTAGTACAGCCAAGAAACAACAAATACTCAGATTCACACACAAATCCTCTATATGTGCCAAAACTCAGGAAACGAACTACAAAATTCTAACACACTGGTACAAGACCCCTGCACAATTACACAAACTTTTCCCAACGACCTCTGACCTCTGTTGGCGATGCCAAACGGAAACAGGGACACTACTGCATGTGTTCTGGTCATGCCCTAGATTGACAAGTTTTTGGCAAACAATTAAGAAGACAATACAGAAATTTACAGATTACGAGATCAAGGACGACCCAACATTCTTTCTCCTACATGCAGCTAATATCCCCACAAAGACATACAAAAAATCTGTTCTCCAACATCTCCTAGATGCAGCTAAGGCCTGCATTCCACTATGTTGGAAATCCTCAACCCCACCAACCATAGACTTATGGATCAAAAAAGTAGAAGAAATTAAACATATGGAAGATCTCATTCATACTGCACAAAACAGACAGGAAAAATTCTCCAAAACATGGCAGGGTTGGAACATGTTTATATTCTCTAACAAGGGACAAGCTTTGCGAGAAGCTGTTCCGATTGTTTGAATACTCACAAGCCATTTCAAAATTTTTATCAATTTCTTAAAATCTAGATACAGGATTCTGGACATCTCAATTGCCTTTCAGCAATGACTCAAGTCGCCCCATGATCGCGTGGAACATTCCCCTACCCCCCCTCTCTTTTCTCTTTTTCTTCCCCCCCCCCCCCTAACTTTACTTTCTCCCACTATCTCTCCTCTCCTGACTATAGGAATCTATGCTATCTTTTTGAAAAATGGAAAAGGAAGGGAGGGAGCTCATGGGACCGTGTTTAGTTAATACACCGCAACTCAGGAAATATATATGTTATTGATTTATGTACTTGTCAAAAACAACACTTGATACACCAAGTTTCTTTTGTATTGCTGTGTGGTGAAGATATACTGTATGTTGTACAACGTGGGGCCATGTGGGCCCCCCCTTTGACTGTTATAAATAAAAAAATTTAAAAAGAGATGGCTCCTATTCCAGGAAACTTTACTGGTTGGTTTTGCCTGTTTAATTCATTTTTGCCAATTACAAACCATTCGATTAGAATCTATTCCTTGCTGACAGTCCCCAAAATCTCACTTTGTCATTTTTAAGTTTATTAAGCTCTGAAAATAAAAGTTATAAAAAAACTTTTACATGTAAAACCAAACCACATCTGACATGTCTGTCTCCAAGGGAGGAGAAAATAGGGTGAAAGGTCAGCAGAATTCCCCCCCCCCCCCCCCCCGTGGAATTTACCTGACGCCACATTATGTTTGTCGTTTTTGTTTTTTTGTTTTTCTGCTTTTCATTTCCTGGTAATCAAATATAATTCGAGGAATAAGGTTTTGGGGATTTTAAAGGTGCACATCTACAACAAGGTTATTTAGAAAAAATATAAATTTATTAGAAAAAATATTAAAAACAAACATCCAAAGATGAATATTAGATATTACAGTACAATTACAAGTACAAACTGATTCGATCTTTACATGTTTCGTCTATTGTTATTGGCTTCTCCAGGAGAATTTTTGATATCGGGCACAGTATACACTGGACATAGGGTTTTTAAGAAAAGATAACATAATAAACAGTCGAAATACAGAACAGATATTCAACAGACCTATACAGCTTTAGACATTCATGAATTGGCAAAGTGCATGGTGTCAAAATTTCGGTAGGTCATATAGATTACCTGTATGTTCAAAAGCTATTTGTATGTTTATTGAGGCTCCGGAGAGTGGTAGGGGTATAAAGAATTGGATCATCAGGTATAACCATAGAGGGGAATGTATCTTTAAAGGGGAGTTCCACCCAAAAATGGAACTTCCGCTTTTTGGAATCCCCCCCCCCCCCCTCCGGTGTCACATTTGGCACCTTTCAGGGGGGAGGGGAGAGCAGATACCTGTATAATCCAGGTATTTGCTCCCACTTCCGGACATAGATAGCCGCAGTATCCGCGGATATCTTTGCCATATCCGGCGCCTCCTCCGCGCCTTCCCCCAACCCCCCCCCCCACTGTTTTCTGGGAGACACACAGGTCCCAGAAGACAGCAGGGACCAGTGGGATCGCGCAGCGCGACTTGCGCATGCGCAGTAAGGACCCAGGCTGTGAGGCCGCAGAGCTTCACTTCCTGATTCCCTTACCGAAGATGGCGGCGCCTCCATCCGAGAGCCAAGGGACAGATCGGCTTCGGGTGCCGACATTGCGGGCGCCCTGGACAGGTAAGTGTCCATATTTTAAAAGTCAGCAGCTGCAGTATTTGTAGCTGCTGACTTTAAAAAAAAAAAAAAAAAAAAAAAGAAATTGGCGAAACTCCGCTTTAAATACAAAACCGCTTATATGAAAGTGAGAGTAATAAGAACAATTAAACCTGGGAATAGGAAACATAATCCCCAAATCATTATCGTTAAAATCCAAAAAGGGAGACTAGTCTCTGGTTTTACCCCACAGACAGGATCTTTTGATTTTGCACCTGTAATTGTACTGTAATATCTGATATTAATCTTTGGATGTTTTTAATATTTTTTTCTAATAATTTTTTTTTTTTTTCTAAATAACCTTGTTGTAGATGTGCACCTTTTTAAAATCTCAAAAACCTTTATTCCTTGAATTTATATAATTTATCTACTAGGGGATGTGGTGCAGAATTTATGGTAGATGATAAATAAAAATTTCTTCTCCTTAGGATTTCCTGGTAATCATTCAATCTGCATGTGGTGTCAGCATATTGTACGCATTACCTGTAAAACGCATAGGGTGTGTTATTCTATAGCTGCTGTCACATGGTCCCCGGGAAACACAGCGTGACGCTTGTTTGCTGGACATCTTTTGTAGTATGTTGTAAACGGACAACCGTTCTAGAGGTCACTATAGGACAATAGGAGAATTAAAGGGGACCTGTCATTAAAGACCAATCCTCACACAAGCCAGGAGAGCAGAGGGGTTCTGCATTGCTGAGTCATTATTATTAATTTTTTTTTTTTCCGTAAATAGGTGCCTTTCTGGCAATGGATTGAGAAAAAGAAAAAAAAAAAAAACATAAAGCAAACCTGTACTTTTCCAATACATGGCAAAGCAACAGACTTCTTTAACCGCTTCAGCACCGGAAAATTTGCCCCCTTAATGACCTGGCCGTTTCTTGCAATACGGCACTGCGTCGCTTTAACTGACAATTGCGCGGACGTGCGATGTTGTACCCAAACAAAATTGACGTACTTTTTTTTTTTTTTTTTTTTTCCCCCTACAAATAGTTTTCTTTTGGTGGTATTTGATCACCTCCTGTGGTTTTTATTTTTTGCACTATAAACAAAAAAAAAGTGACCATTTGAAAAAAACCCCAATATTTTAACTTTTTTGCTATAATAAATATCCAAAAAAGTTTTAAAAAATTTTCTTAGTTTAGGCCGATATGTATTCTACATATTTTTGGTAAAGAAAAAATTGCAGTAAGCGTATATTGATTGCTTTGCGCAAAAGTTATAACGTCTACAAAATAGGCAATAGATTTATGGCATTTTTATTATTTTTTTTAAATTTTTTTTTTTTTTTACTACTAAGGGCGGTGATCAGTGATTTTTATTGGGACTACAACATTGTGGCGGACTGATCTTTTGGGACCAGTGACATTTTATTCAGGGATCAGAGCTGAAAATAGCCACTGATTACTGTATAAATGCCACAGGAAGGGAAGGGGTTAACACTAGGGGGCGATCAAGGGGTTAACTGTGTGTCCTAGGGAGTGTTTCTAACGGGGGGAGGGGACTGCCTGGAGGAGGAGACCGATCGCTGTTCCTAATCAGTAGGAACAACAGATCTGTCTCCTCTCTCCTGACAGAATGGAGATCTGTCTGTTCACATGGACAGACCTCCATTCCGTCTCTCTCAAGAACGATCGCAGGTGACCGGCAAACATCGCGATCGCTGGGGCACGTGCATCGGCTCCATCGTCACACCCCCTAGTGGTCGACGTACAGCTATGACGGCTGGCCCAGGGGAGCCAACCTGCCGTGGTGTAACTGCAGCGGCTGGTCCTCAAGTGGTTAAAGCATATTCAAACCCTCGCCTTGTAAAACACTATTCAGTTTAAAGTTGAACTTCACTCTCTCAATCAACATTAACTATTGGTAATCCTTATGCTGCTAACATTTGTAAACTGACAGTAAAGTATATCATATTTTGTTTTAAACTTTTTTTTTTACATTTCTTCAGTTACTTCCTGGTTTCCATGCCTAGACAAATGTCATACATCCCAGGAGTCTTCAGTAGAGGAGGAGGGGCTTTCCCAGCTAAGCACACCCTCTTCTACTTGCATGCCTGAGCTAAGGGCAGGTGGATTCCAGGAAGTGAATGCTACATGAATCAACTGCCTTTAGTCAAGATGGCCAGAAACGCTAGGGTTTTTTATTTTTTCCAAAATAAAGCATTGAGACATACTCATCAGCCACTTTTATTAGGTACACCTGTTCAATTGCTTGGTAACACAAATTGCTAATCGGGCAATCACATGGCAGCAACTCAGTATATTTAGGCATCTAGACGTGGTGAAGACAACTTGCTGAAGTTCAAACCGAGCATCAGAATGGGGAAGAAAGGGGATTTTGAACGTGGTATGGTTGTTGGTGGCAGACGGGCTGGTCTGAGTATTTCAAAAACTGCTGATCTCCTGGGATTTTCACACACAACCATCTCTAGGGTTTACAGAGAAAGGTGGGAGAACGAGAAAATATCCAGTGAGCGGCAGTTGTGTGGAGGAAAAATGCCTTGTTGATATCAGAGGAGAATGGGCAGACTGGTTTGAGATGATAGAAAGGCAACAGTAACTCAAATAACCACTCGTTACATCCAAGGTATGCAGAATACCATCTCTGAACGCACAACACATCCAGCCTTGAAGCAGATGGGCTACAGCAGCAGAAGACCACACCGGGTGCCACTCCTGTGAGCCAAGAACAGGAAACTGAGGCTACAATTTGCACAGGCTCACCAAAATTGGACAATAGAAGATTGGAAAAACGTTGTCTGGTCTGATGAGTTTCGATTTCAGCTCCGACATTCAGATGGTCGGGTCAGAATTTGGTGTAAACAACATGAAAGCATGGATCCATCCTGCCTTGTATCACCGGTTCAGGCTGGTGGTGGGGGTGTAATGGTGGGGGGGGGGGGGATATTTTCTTGGCACACTTTGGGCCCTCTTAGTACCAATTGAGCATGGTTTATACACCATGGTCTACCTGAGTATTGTTGCTGACCATCTCCATCCCTTTATGACTACAGTGTCCCCATCTTCTGATGGCTCCTTCCAGCAGGATAATGCACCATGTCACAAAGCTCCAGTCATCTCACCACTGGACAATGAGGTCCCTGTACTCCAATCATCTCACCACTGGACAATGAGGTCCCTGTACTCCAATCATCTCACCACTGGACAATGAGGTCCCTGTACTCCAATCATCTCACCACTGGACAATGAGGTCCCTGTACTCCAATGGTCTCCACAGTCACCACATCTCATCCAGTAGAGCACCTTTGGGATGTGGTGGAATGGGAGATTCGCATCATAGATGTGCAGCCGACAAATCTGCACCAACTGTGTGCTACTATCATGTAACTATGGAGCAAAATCTCTGAGGAATGTTTTCAAACACCTTGTTATATCTATGCCATGAAGAATGGCAAAAGGGGGTCCGACCCGGTACTAGAAGGGTGTTCTTAATAAAGTGGCCGGTGAGTGTAGATGGATGGGGTAGTTTGCTTTTAAAAATGAATTAAATAGCATTGGCTGTGCTGGGGGTTGTGTGCCAGGACAAGTCTGATTATTGGAGGAGAGTACATTGAGTTCCCAGCACAGCTTGAGGACTGACCACGCTGTGCCCCTGCTTAGTGTGGTCAGTTTTTAATAGGAAAGCAGAGGGACTGGCAGGAACACCGGGGATTTCACACAAAGGAAGTATTGCAAAGAGAACAGGAGACTCTCATACAAGTACATGGTACAGCAGACACATATCGGGAATATGAAATGGGTCTATACTTTGTTGCACCCTTCTTACACTTTTCCTTCCTTTTTGCTCCCTACTTCTGCATTCATCTGATAGGAGCAAAGCGAAAACATGGTACTTCCTGGGAATGAGGAGTAAGTGACTCTCCATTGTTCCTCAGATGTGACAGCGGGGGGCTGATGGAGAGTCCCAAGCTGTTTTGTGAGTTCCAACTTGAGTAACTGGGGATTTACAGAGAGCTTGGGGCGGGTATTGAGAAGATTCTTCCGACAATGGATTCTCTGCAATACTTGAGCGATTGAAAGCGCTGGCAGGAAGAGAGCTGACTAAGAACCTCTTCCTTGCAGAGCCCACATTTTTTTTTTTAAACTGATATATAAAGAAACTCTGATGCTTAAAATAAACAATTTTTGCAGGATTTTGTATGTGAAAGTCCGTTCCCACGCAGACTATCCTCTCTTGTGCCCGTGTCATAGTAGTGATCCTGTTTCTAAATGGTCAGCTAGGAAATGAAGGGAAGATACATACCTGATTTTGTTTGTGTTGCTCCCTTGCTGAAAACTAGAAAAATCTGGGTCACCAGCAAGAGCCCTGCCCTGCTCCTCCAGCCGGCAACACGTGCAGTCGGGTGAGTGTTCTCCCTCCATGCTGTGTCCTCCAAAGTGATCGTGTCCCTGGGATGTTCTCTCCTAGAGACAGGCTTTCCATTGTGACGTGGTGATTAAAGAGACACTACGACTTTGCCCAATCAGGTGGAGATTAAAGAGCGTTTTATTAAACAAAATTAAGGTTTATAAGAATTTTAAGTAGAACTTCATTTAAATACTACCCTATACTTAAATCTGCTCCCACCCCCCCCATTCTAAGCCTATTCTAACTAACCTGTAAAGCCGTGGTCTCAACTGGGGCCCTGGGGCCAGATACAGCTCTTGCTTGCCTTTTTAACTGGCTCTTGAGGTATAATTCCTGCCACCAACACCATAAATGGGGCACTATTCCTTCCACAAACTCCAACTACGGGGCATAATTCCTTCCACTGACAACAAAAATGGGGCACTATTCCTTGCACTGATACCAACTATTTCTCCCCCTAACACCAAAGGTTAGACCTTGTTTGCGCCCGTTGGGTACAGTCCGGCCCCCCCTAAAGTCTGAAGGACAGTAAACTGGCCCCATTCTTTAGAAAGTTTGGAGACCCCTGCTGTAAAAGGAAAGTTGTATATACTTTCCTATTCTTAGGGCAGTATGGTCCAGTCACATGATGGGATTTCAGCGTCGGCTTCAGTGTAGAGCAGGGGTCTCCAAACTTTCTAAACAAAGGGCCAGTTTAACGCCCTCCAGACTTTAGGGGGGCCAGATTGTGGCGGGGGGGGGGGGGGGGTAGAAAATGTCCCATGCCCAGCATTAGTGGGATTAAACATGGCCTCAGGGTTGGTGGTCAGTAGTAGTAGGAGGAATATTGCCCCATCATTGGTATCAGTGAGAGGAATAGTGCCCCATCATTGGTATAAGTGGGTGCCTCATTGCTCATTGTTGGTGCCAGTAGAAGGGATAGTGCTTCATATCATTGGAAGAAATAATGCCCCAAGGGCCGTATAAAGGGTAGCAAAGGGCCGCATCCGGCCCTCGGGCTGCAGTTCGGAGACCCCTGGTGTAGAGGATTGACAGCTAATGTTGGATGCCCCATATTAAGGCTTGGGTATACACTGGTGAATATCAATCAGTGTGTACAGCTTTCTTTCCGACAGAAGCTTGCTTTTTTCGATGGGACATGCTGGAAAACCAGCAGCCAATAGCTGCAGTGCTGATCAGTGTCTTCTAGCTGGGTCAAGTCCCCTTGTCAGAACACAAAAACACAGCACGGGAGATTGCTGCACTAACACCGGGTACATTAGTACAGCGATCTGTCAGCTTTTTTTCATTCAACTTGCTGGGTTTAACAAAGAAGAATTTTATGTATGTACCAGGTTGAAGCCTATGGGTGATGTCATTGCCCAGGCTCTGCAGCAGTTGTCCGCATTCTCTCCTCTTCACTGAAGCTGGCTGCTGGGGAGATCATGTGACTTGAATGAAACACCCTGAGAATAGGTAAGTATAGACTTCTTTCCTTTACAGGTTAGTTAGAGGAGCTCCAGTCTACCCCCCCCCCCCCCAAAAAAAAAATTAATTCAGCAGCTACAAATACTGTAGGAACTATAGGATCTAGAGATGTCCTCACTTGAGCCGACTCTTCAGTTGGCTTTGGGTGCAGGCGCCGGCATCTTGACTAAGGGAAACCATCAGTGAAGCCTTGCGGCTCCACAGCCGGCTTCCTACTGCGCATGTGCGAGACACGCTGCACTTTGTGAATGGTTCTGCAGTCTTCTGGGACCTGTGATGTGTCCCAGAAGGCTGTGGGGTGCAAAATTCCACTCGAATCATTGCTGCAACCTGACCGGAAGTGAGGAAGCGGGTACCAGTCAAAATCAGGTACCCAAATATAATGTAGGTGGGGGGAGGAGGAAGAGCGTAATTTCCACTTTTCTGTGAAGTTCCGTGTTAAAATTGGCTTAAAATAGGGGTGGGAGCAGGGTTGCATATAGTTGGTATTTGACTGGACTTCCACTTTAAAGGGGAACTGCAGTCTGCTCACATAATTTGTAATAAAAACATATTTGCCATTCCGAAGCTTCCCGCCAACCACTTTGCATATTTTATATATTCTGTACTTGCCAAATATGCTGCAGAAATCTCCCTCCACTGAGTCTGGCTGCAGCCATTTTAACTGTGGGCAGCTGAAGCTGCTGCCTGTTAATTTCCTGGATTTACACACAGGCAAACCTCCAGCTCTGCAGGTCTCATTGGCCCTCTTATGACTCATCCACTCTCTTCCTGGCAAACTCTCTGAAGAGAGAGAGAGAGCTGTGCATGATGTCATAAGCCTGGGTTTTTTACCAGACAAGAAATGGGAAGTGGGCTGTATAAGGTATTTACTGGCAGGAAAAAAAAATGTTTTACTATCCAAAGTTAAAACAACAACAAGGGCAGAAGATTTAGGCTCGGTTCACACGGGGGCGACTTGTCAGGCGACCTAGCCGCCTGACAAGTCGCCTCCCGTTCTGTACAATGGAACCGTTCTAATCGGAGCGACGCAAGTCGCTCCGACTTAGAAGAAAGGTTCCTGTACTACTTTGGGGGCGACTTGCATAGACTTCTATACAGAAGTCGTCGTGCAAGTCGCCCCGGCAGTCGTGTGCAGGTCGCCTCCGTGAGGCGACCTGCAAGTCGTGCCGCGTCTAGTGTGAACAGGCACTTAATAGATGGAAAGATGAAAAAATGACTCGAGTTCCGCTTTAAGCCTTACAAAGGTTAAAGCAGAACGTTTTTTATCTTAATGCTTCTGTGCATTAAGATAAAAGGCCTTCTGTGTGCAGCAGCCCCTAACACTTACCTGAGGTCCCTCTCTGTCCAGCAATGTCCACCAGTGTCTCAGCCGTCTGAGATTCTCCATCCTGATTGGCTAAGACACAGCAGCAGCGCCATTGGCTGTCGCTGCTGTCAATCAAAGACAGCTAGCCAGTCAGGAGAGAGATGGGGCCGGGCTGAGTCGGGGCTCCGTGTCTGAATGGACACAGGGAGCTGTGACTCGGCTCGGGTGCCCCCCATAGCAAGCTGCTTGCTGGGGGGGGCACTGAACAGAAGGGAGGGGCCAGGAGCACAGAAGAGGATCAGGATCCGGGCTGCCCTGTGCAGTTCCACTGCAACATAGCAGGTAAGTATAACATGTTATTTTTATAGGGGAAAAAAAACGACTTTACAATCACTTTAAATAGCAACTTATACGAATATGTCACAGTGGCACAGCTATGTGAAGTTTACATTTGTAAATGTAATATTTCAATGAGAATTATCAGATAAAAGAAGTAGGTTAAAATGACCAAAGCAGCTAAATGAAGAAAGTGATGCAGAATTAGTCAGCAGGTTGGGATTTGTGACTTCACTGGATGCATGCTGCATAGGATAATGTCCCTGGAGTTTAATCCTTTAAAAACAAGTCAGCAGTGATGGCTCCCATATTTCCACTTTCACAGGTTTTCTCTGAGAGATCTATGGAAGTCTGTATTTTGAGCTCTTCAGGTACCACGTTCAACAGAAACTTGAATGTCTGCCATGTGCTGACTCATTTCTTATCCCTGCAGAGCCTTATTCACCTTGTATGCCCAACTTTGCTCAAGTTCCTATGACTGTGTACAATCTGTGCTGTGCTTTTGTGCTGCTTTGTGTTCATTAATTTTTATATATTTTTTTTACAGATCAGACGTAGGCGCCTGGCTCGACTTGCTGGTGGGCCGTCCTCACAGCCCACAACGCCGCTTACTTCTCCGCAGCGAGAGAATCCCCCTGGACCACCAGCAGCAGCACAAGCCCCCGTCTCCTCTCACCAACTCGGCTTAAATGTTCAGGGCATAACCCCAGCTACCTCACCTATCGGAGGGCCAGGTGAGTGACTGACAGCTTATTCCTGACACGTCCGTGATCTGTATTGGGAGCTCTGACGTTTGTCTTCCATCATTTTTTATTTTTATTTTTTTTTGGGGTTCCTTTTAAAAACCTTCTACCTTGTACTATTATTGATGCTTATTTAGATAAATGTATTTGTGTCTGATGCTTGGACGCCACAGTGGTTCCTCCCTCTGGGTGCTACAACTAATAGGGAAATAGGGGCCAGTGGGAGGAACCACAGCATGCAGTAGAGGACCAGGCATTCGACACACCTGGAAGGGTCAGATTTCCAAAGACTACTGTAAAGGGTCCTTTTTACACAGGCGGTCCGCCCAGCGGACTCTGCTTTGCTCAGCGGGGGATGGCTCCGCTGATCCCTGCTAAACAGGCGGATGAACGGTCTGTCTCTGCTCACTGTGCAGAGACGGACCTGTCAGAGCCCCGCTCTCCTCTATGGAGAGATCGGATGAAAATGGGACCCGCCTGTCTGTTTTCATCCGATCCGCCAGACAGATGGAAAATACGGGTCACTATCCGTCTGGATTTCACGGATCAGATAGCAGCGGGTGTCAGCAGACATGTCACCGCTGACATCCACCGCTCCATAGAGCTGAATGGAGGCTCCAATCAGGTCCGCTGAACGAAAAGCCCGTGTGGAAGGGGCCTAGCTCTATAAAAGCAAGCATTGGAGTCCTTGCTTTTATAAGGAAGTATGCTCAATCTCTTTTTTTTTCAGGCTGCTTCTGTTTGAACTTGAGATCCCTCACAACTGGATTGCTTTATTGTATTTATTTTTTATTACATAAAACTGTAAAGTACCCGAATGTGTGTGTGTGTGTGTGTATATATATATATATTTGGTTTATGTATTGCTTTGCACAAAACGGCACTCTGGGAGAAGAGCAGCATGTTGACCCAGTCAGGACTTTATTGCTTTGTGCATTCCTATGTTATGAACATGCTTAGAGGAGTAACAAGAGTGTACAAATTACCTTGTCCTTGTAAAATATGTATTTATTATAAAGTACTCGTCTGGCATTTGATATACAGTGCATCCGGAAAGCATTCACAGCACTTCACTTTTTCTAGATTTTGTTATGTTACAGCCTTATTCCAAAATGGAATAAAATTCATTATTTTCCTCAAAATTCTAAAAAAAACAATACCCCATAATGACAACGTGAGAAAAGTTTGTTTGAAATCTTTCCAAATGTATTAAAAATAAAAAACAATCTCACCTGTCTATATAAGGTCCCACCATTAGCAGTGCATGTCAGAGCACAAACTAAGCCATGAAGTCTAAGGAATTGTCTGTAGACCTCTGAGACAGGATTGTATGGAGGCACAGATCTGAGGAAGGGTACAGAACCATTTCTGCAGCATTGAAGCTCCCAATGAGCACAGTGGCCTCCATCATCCGTAAATGGAAGTTTGGAACCACCAGTATGGTACCGCCTGTATGGTAGAGTGGCCAGACGGAAGCCACTCCTCAGTCAAAGACACATGACAGCCCTCCTGGAGTTTGTCAAAAAGCACCTGGAGGACTCTCAGACCATGAGAAACAAAATTCTCTGGTCTGATGAAGCAAAGATTGAACTCTTTGGCCTGAATGGCAAGCGTCATGTCTGGAGGAAACCAGGCACCAGTCATCACCTGGCCAATACCATCCCTACAGTGAAGCATGGTGGTGGCAGCATCATGCTGTGAGGATGTTTTTCAGCGGCAGGAACTGGGAGACTAGTCAGGATCGAGGGAAAGATGAATTCAGCAATGTACGGAGACATCCTTGATGAAAACCTGCTCCAGAGCGCTCTGGACCTCAGACTGGGGCGAAGGTTCATCTTCCAACAAGACAACGACCCTAAGCACACAGCCAAGATAACAAAGGAGAGGCTACGGGACAACTCTGAATGTCCTTGAGTGGCCCAGCCAGAGCCCAGACTTGAACCCGATTGAACATCTCTGGAGAGATCTGAAAATGGCTGTGCACCGACACTCCCCATCCAACCCAATGAAGCTTGAGAGGTCCTGCAAAGAAGAATGGGAGAAACTGCCCAAAAAAAGGTGTGCCAAGCTTGTAGCATCATAATCAAAAAGACTTGAGGCTGTAATTGGTGTCAAAGGTGCTTCACCAAAGTATTGAGCAAAGTCTGTGAATACTTCTGTACATGGGATTTTTTTTAGTTTTTTATTTTAATAAATTTGCAAAGATTTCAAACTTCTTTCACGTTGTCATTATGGGGGATTGTTTGTAGAATTGTAAGGAAAAAAAATTAATTTAATCCATTTTGGAATAGGCTGTAACATAACAATGTGAAAAAAGTGAAGCGCTGTGAATACTTTCCGGATGCATTGTAATCACACATTCCAACAACCTTGTTTTCCTGAGTCAATGTAGGGTCTTCTGGTAATTTTGGAACTTCTGTAAGGATTTTCAGCTGCAATTGGTAGTAACTGAAACCCAGGAATACAATTGTACAATACTGGCTATCTTCCCAACCCTCACAACACGCCTTTGGATAGATAAGGTGAATTCCATCCTACATTTTAAAAGCCTAAATCTGGCCATAGAAGGAGCGATTTTCTATTCTGCAACCACAGATCGATTACCTGATCAACAGCCTTCCCCGCTGGGAGAACACAGTGATTACTACTAGTGGCTATTCTAGCCGCTAGCAATAATCGCATGTAAAATCCGACAGGCTTTGCAGGGAATCTGAGGAATGGGAATCCCCTCTGCATTGTTTCTATGTGCTGAGCTTCATCTAGCGTGTCCCCTCACCCATTGCTGGCGATCATGCATTGGCCGGCACCCGCTGATCAGCTTCTGCTGTGACTAATCTCGTCCATGCCCCCTTACCTGGAGGCGCAGAATATACGTGATTCTGCACAGAGTGGCCGCCCTGTAGCAGTAAAGCTGCTGTAGGGCGGACGGCAAGTGGTTAAAGGTAACTTTTATTGTTTACGGAGAAACAGAAATGGTACAAACACAAATAAACAATGCTCATCCAGAAGTGACGAGCAATGTAAGTTCAAAATGTATATTCAATACACTAGTAGCTGATATGAAAAGCTAATATATAGCTTAAAGACATAATGGAGAATACTGCACATAAACGGTATAACAGTCAAAGCATAAGAGGGGTATGAACTATTTTAAAGTTAAATGAAACCTGGAGATCAGCATAAGCTACTTCAAAATGCTGACCGTAGCCAGCAGGTACATAGCATGGTTAACTCTTTTCCAGGGAGATGTCCACTTATCAGGACCCCTGAGTGGTTTGGACACTAAGTAGTGGTCTACTGTGGTTGGCATTTGCAAAGAATCCGGCATTTTGATTCTAGCCTCATAGAAATGAGGTTTGGACTCTAATTATGCTTAGAGGAGTGTGGCAGGGGTTCCTGGAACACAGAAAAAGCTGAAGAGAATTTTAATTGGTTGTAAACCTTTCCATATACCTAGTGAAGTGACAAAGATGAAACCAATCTTCCTTCATAAGTTGGACCTGTCTTCTCTACACCTGGTCAAAGTGCAGAATTTTATACAGCTTGTTTGAGCTTTCAGAAAGCAAGGGGGCAGGCAGCTCAAGGTACACTTTGCAGAGCTGAGAACGGATTGTATGAAAGGGACACGCCCCCTTCCCTTCACACAGCACACCAGAACAGAGCTGAGGCTGTGAATCAGCTGGAGGTCCCTCCCCTGTCACCATTTTTCTCTTGGTGTCAGGAAAAACTTGCTTGAAGTGACTTATGGTGATGGCAGAAAGCAACAGAAAGAAAGGACACTTGGCGCTCTGGACTGAGAAGTACACGCTATAGAGGGATATGCTTTGCTCATATTATGTCTGAGGTTTACAACAATTTTTCAAGAATTCTTTTGCAGATAAGACCATTTACATTTGTCTTTCAGATGTTAATTCAGCTTTTTACCTTGAGCATTCAGCTAGCGGTGATCACTGTAGGCAGCTGTGCCTAGATTGATCAGGGAAAGGGGTAGAAGTCATTGCTGTCTGTGATCCCTTTTGGGGAAATTTTCCCCCACGCTTCCTGTCTTAGTGGCAACAGTTGTCACTGGAATGAAGAACAGACAAATGGGAATATAGAAGGCAGTAAAAAGCTGAAGGAGATTCTTTGCTTTCCCCTGTCTATTTTTTGAGCCGATCTTCCTCTTGAATTATAGAGTCAGTGGAGATTACCCTTTTAAAATAGCCCAGATGTCTTTCCTTTGGATTTGTGCGGGGAAAACGCTGAGTCACAGAGAGAGTCTACAGACAGGTCTGCACACTCTGCAATCGCCAGTTATTCTTAGTACAAGGTTGAGACTTGCTTTTGTTTTCGCCAAATGTTAACAGGGCCGAGATTTACTGCATGTTGTATGGGTTTTATTACGTTTGAAGGTCTTTGTTTTTTTTTTTTTTCAATTTCACAATTGCGTAATGCATAACCAGTTAAAAATTTACCTTCATTTCTTTTGATTGAAAACAACCAATATCCAAAACCAGTGCCAGGCGTCCAGCCATACTATGTGCCTTCACCATTCATCGCATCAGATGCAGGTTGTGAGCGCAGCGCTCATTGAAGCAGATCTTTACTTTTTATAGGAGTTTCTTGCTTTGACTTAAAGTGGAGGGCCACCCTAAAATAAAAAATAGCATTCAAATTCTTAAAGCGGGGTTCCACCCAAATTTTGAACAATATCTGTATGTATTCTCTTCCTTGCCTAGATGCTGACATGCCGTTTAAAAAAATTTAAATCGCCGTAATTACCTTTTTATTTTTCTATTCTTCTTTGCACTTTCTGGTTCTCCTCCCGTGGGAGTAGGCTTGTTTCTAGCCTCTCCCAGACTCCTGGGAGCTAGTCTCAGGCTTCCCAGGATGCCACTGAGCATGTGCAGGAACCAGCGGTGAATGCTGGGAGCACAGCATTCACCATATCCAGGAAATAAATGCTTGTGGGCTTCAAATGCCCACAATGAAGATGGAAACCGCCTGCAGTGAATAATATAAGTTATTCTTTCCGACGAAATCTGACACAGGCGGACATATTACACACAATATGTGAGTATGTAATGCTGAGAAGAAAAGTTTGTGAATGAACTCAAAAAAAAAAAAAAAAAAGATAGGTGGACCCCCGCTTTAAGAAAATTAAAAATAAAAATAAAAAAACATTTGAAGAAAATTTTTTTTTTTACTTGCCTGAAACCCCTGTTGCTAGGCAGTCTTCCTAATCTGCCTCTTCCTATTCCGCGGCGCTTCCTCCTCTTCGGCAAGCGGCCCCGTTGCCTTCTGGGAACTGTGTGTGTGCCAGGAAACAACGGGGCCATTCACAAAGCGCCACGCGACTCGCGCATGCGCAGTAGGAAACTGGCAGTGAAGCTGCAAGGCTCCACTGCCTGATTCCCTTAGTTAGGATGGAGACGCTGGCGGCCGATCCGGTGGATGGATCGGCGTCGGGGGCCCGACATAGCGGGCTCGATGGACAGGTAAGTGTCCTTATTAAAAGTCAGCAGCTACAGTGTTTTGTAGCTGCTGACTTTATAAAAAAAAAAATAAATCGCGGCCGGAACCCCCCTTACATACAGTGCTTTGAAAAAGTATTCATACCCCTTGATATTTTCCACATTTTGTCATGTTACAACCAAAAATGTAAATGTATTTTATGTGATGGAGCAACACAAAGTGGCACATAATTTTCTTTTTTTTTTTTTTTTTTATAATCACTTCTTAAGACAAATTTCAACATAAAAATACACATTGCACAATATATGTATATAAATCTTTTTATTAACATACGCCACACTAACCCCCCCACCCACCCCGATAAAACGCACCGGATTCTTGATCATGTCCTCTTCAAAAGAGAGAAAGGGAAGGAAAGCCCACCCACTTACCTACCCGTAACCAAATCTATTTGAGTAATATTATACAGGTTTTATATAGCGCCAGCAGTTTGCCCAGCGCTTTACAACATGAGGGCAGACATTAGTTACATTACAATTTGGTACAAGAGGAATCAGAGGGCCATGCTTGTTAGAGCTTACAATCATATATCATACATAATTGTGACGTTAAAGGAAAATGATAAATGGTTTTCAACATTTTTTTTTTACATAGTAAGATTGAAAAAAGACACAAGTCCATCAAGTCCAACCTGTGTTTGTGCTTTTATGTTAATATTATATTGTATATCTCTATATGTCGTGGTCGTTTAGGTGCCCATCTAATAGTTTTTTTAAATTATTGATGCTCCCCTTATTAATGAAACCACTGCTTGTGGAAAAGAATTCCACATCCTTACCGCTCTTACAGTAAAGAACCCTCCTACGCAGTTTAAGGTTGGACCGCTTCTCTTCTGATTCTAGTGAATGGCCGCTTATCTTTTTAAATTTACTTGCGTGGAAAAGTTTTATCACTATTGTTGGGTCACCAGTACGGTATTTGCCGCAATTGCGAATCGCGGCCAGAATTGCAGCGATTCCGCCTTCGGAGATGTGAACAGAGCCTTAGAATATATTATGTCAGCAGCTACAAAGCTGCTGACTGTTAACATTAGGACACTTACTTGTCCTGGAATCCAGCGATGTCGGCACCCCAGCCGATGTTTCCATCATAATAGGCTTAGAGAGATCCTCTCGCTCCTCCGTATTCAGTGTAGGAAGATTGGATTCCCTAAGATATTCGCAGATGTCCGAAGAACGCTGGGACGACGAATCAGAAGTGGGAGGTTGGTCTAAATGATACAATTTAGAGTAAAAGTCATGGAAACTCGCCGCTAGGTCTGGAGAAGAATGAACTTTTGAACCCGACGACAAAAGTAGAGCTGGAACGTATGTCTGAGCACTTGGTGCTTAAAGCGGAGCTCCGCCGATTTTTTTTTTTTTTTTTTTTTTCTGAAAAGTCAGCAGCTACAAATACTGCAGCTGCTGACTTTAAAAATAAGGACACTCACCTGTCCAGGGCGCCCGCGATGTCCTCACCCGAAGGCAATCTGTCCCTGGGCTCTCGGGTGCTGCTGCCGCCATCTTCGGGAAGGAGATCAGGAAGGGAAGCCTTCTGGCTTCCCTTCCTGGTTCCCTACTGCGCATGCGCGACTTGCGCTGCGCGTTCCCACTGGTCCCTGCTGTTTCCTGGGACCTGTCTGTCTCCCAGAAGATAGCGGGGGGGACGACAGAGAAGGCGCCAGAAGTGGCGTAGATACCCGTGGGTGGCTCCGGTTTCTATGTCCGGAAGTGGGTGCAAAATACCTGTATTAGACTGGTATCTGCTCCCCCCCCCCCCCCCCCCCCCCCTGAAAGGTGCCAAATGTGACACCGGAGGGGGGGGGGATCCGAAAAGCGGAAGTTCCACTTTTGGAAAACTCCGCTTTTAAGGCATTGGCCAATAGGCGGCCACACTTATCTCCGTATTCGTAAAAAGAATGACTGGCCTTTTAAAGAACATGTTTTCCTTCGTATAGGGAATGATCCCTTATGACCTCCCTGGAGTCTAACCAGTTGCGTTTTTCAATCATATGGTCTGGTCTGATCTTGTGTTGACATTCAACCAGTTTTTAGGGTGGAACGTATAACCTGTTCCAGCTCTTGCCGCCAGTTCCACTGATCCCCTGCCCTCAGTGTAACAGCGGGTGGGGAATCTTCTCCCTGCACCCACTGTTACTTTTTTAAAAGAGCACAGCTGTTCAGGGCTCCACCCACACAGCCATGTCATTCATATAAATACACTAAAATTACTGTCAGCCACTGCAGCTGGCGGCTTGTAGTTCTAAATGAAGTGCGAGGGCGCTGATGAGCACTTTCGTAGTTCATTCACAAGCCCTGCAACTTTCAGACAGCCGTAAGGAGGTACAGGCAAAAAGGCTGCAGGGCTTGTCTGCAAAAGGATGACATTGCACCCCTGATCCACTGACCATGGGTGTAATGCTTTCCAGGTTTCTGCAGAAACCATAATAAATGCTTTTTTTTTTTTTTTTTTTGGAATGGTCAACTTGTCCTTATTTTGTTGAACTTATCCTGGTCTTGTTTTCGTTCCAGTTCACACATTCCAGTGTGTGCTTGGAAAAAATAGAATATGTTGCAACACACAACGCCTCATATGATTGGGAAAACAGAAGTAATCGGAAAAGCACACCAATGCATTTCAACACACATGTAGTTTGCACACCTAGTACACTTGATCAGAAAATCGGATGACAAAAATCGATTCCAGAGTGATCGTTCGATTCTTCTGATCGTTCGTACACTGCTTTCAAGAGCCAATCACGACTGTTCATGCAACAATATCCAAAGGGACAAGCACACAAACGTTTCTTGGTCAATAGCAGAGCGAACTGTTTGTTTTAATCACTTGCCAACCAACCGCCATCCTACTGTGGCAGGTTGGCTCTGTTGCGCGAATCGCCGTAGTTGTATGTCGGTTCTTGCAATAGATACAGTGGGCGCGCGCCGGAGCCGATGCGAGTGACCGGCGACCACGATATCCGCCAGCCACCCGCGATCGCTCCATAGCGAGCCAGATCTTTTTTTCCAATTCTTTATCTAAATAAAGCATATGGTGATACAGAAACCTCAACAATATTGAACATACAGTGGATCTTCTCCGCATACAAGATCCCATACACTGACATCCTATTGGCATCAATGGTATAAACCTATAAAATGTAGCTCAAATATTGGGCTTTGAGGGCTAGGAAGTCTCCGTATCCCAGAGTTTTTTTTTTTTTTTTTATAACGGTTAACACAATGTTATTAAAAGAATAGAGAGATCAGGAATTCCCCCGAGGGGCAACGGAGCAAAAGAGAACAAAAGCAAAAGTATAGTAGCAGAAGGGGAAAGAAAGTACTGCAAACCACATCTGGGTAGCCTTTCCCTGTAGACCCATCTCTCGGGAGAGTTAAGTCACCAACTCCGCATGCTCCTCAGAATAAACAAATTGGTGCCAGTAATACCATTTTTTTTTTTTTTTTTTTTTATTTCTCTCGGAGGTCCCTATCCGTGGCTACCAGGTCCTCCATTGCATTGATATTGGCTACCTTTTTCAGCCAGACGGCCACACTCGGCGGCTGTGTCTGCTTCCAGCATAGCGGGATGCAGCTCTTCGCTGCTGTGAGCAGGAGAGGAAAAATGGATTTCCTATAGATCTTGCTTGGAATCTCGAGGTGGTGTAGGAGGAAGAACGCGGGAGGTCCAAGGTAATTCGCGATCTTTAAATTTCTGAACAATGCGATGAACCTAGGTCCAGTAAGGACGCAAAAGACTACAGGACCAGAAGATGTGAAGGAGAGACCCCGGTTCCTCCCTACATCTCCAGCATAGATCTGTGCTTTGAGGGAACATCCTGTGGCTCCTTACTGGCGTATAGTACCACCTCATCAGTACCTTGTAACCTGCTTCCTGATGGTTGGCACAAACAGAGGTTTTACAAGAGAAGAGAAGAATTCTCTCCACTTGCCTCTCCGTGAAGTGTCAAGTCCTGCTCCCACTTAGATATGTAGGTAGGTCTGAAATTCGGGGGTGGCGCTAGTAGTAACTGGTAGGTCTGGGATACCACATGGCGTGTAGGGGACTGGTTCCAAACACATTAGCTCGAAAATAGTAAGGCTCCTCCTGAAGGGTTCTGTGGAAGGTAAAGAGCCAATTAAATTAGCTAGCTGTAGTTTTTGCAAGGCCCATCAAAGATGGGTCATCCATGATTCGTTACCTGGTCATCCACTGTCCATTTTATGAGGAAGTGTCGGGCCTAGGATCGGTCAATCCTTTTTCAGATCCTGGAATCTAGGGTTCGCGGAATCCCGGGCTGAAGGCAGGGTTCCCCACAAGAGGGGTGGGTGTGACGGAAAAGTCTCGAAAGGCTTTTTGGGCTATCCGCCATTACACCTACGGTAGGGTGGTCCAGTATCCGGCGTAGTAAATTCGTCTGGCACCAAGGCAACACATCCAACTGGGTCCCAGCAAGGAGTCCTTCAACCTGTACCCACTGTTTTAGGGGACCATGGCGACACCAGTCCAGGATTTGTTTTGGGTGGCAAGCCATATGATAAAGGTTGGCGTCTGGCAAAGCCATGCCGCCCATCACTTTTGGCAGTCGCAGAATAGACTGGGTCAACCGCAGGGCCTTCTGGGCCTAGAGGAAAGATGTAATAGTGTGGTTCACTGTTCTAAAGAAGGAACCCGGACTCCGCATGGGAAGGGCCTGAAGATGGTACAACAACCGGGGCATAATGTTAATTTTTACAATCCCACAACGACCAAACCATGCTGCCAAGACTGAAGGTCTTTTTTAATGGCCATCAGCAGGGGAGGAAAATTGAGGGGGATGTCTTCTGTCCTACTGGGCAAAAGGATGCCCAGATATTTGATGTGTGACATTGCCCATTTGAAAGAGAAATATGATGGAAGGAATGTGGCCAGTGGGGCCGGCATGGAAATGCTCAGCGCCACCGATTTCTGGAAATTGATTTTGAAAAGGGATAGTGCCCCGTAAGTCTTCAATTCCAGTAGCAGGTTGGGAATAGACACCAGGGGGTTAGTCACGAAGAATAAAAGGTCATCAGCGAATGGCGCAATTTTCGGGAAAAGCGTATTATCCATGCGGAGGCCATTGATGTTGGGATCATCCCTAACTGAGTGAAGAAAGGGTTCGAGGGTCAGGATAAATATTAAAGGGGACAGGGGGCACCCCTGTCTCGTCCCGTTAGCTATCCCAAAGGATGAGGAAAGGTGAGCGCTCACCTACACTTGGGCCGACGGGTGGGAGTAAATGGCTTGAGCCCAATTCAACATTCGATGGCCCAGCCCCACGTGGTGAAGGGTCTCCAGCAGGAAGGGCCAGTTCACCCTGTCAAATTCCTTTTTGGCATCGGTCGAGAGAAGCAACATAGGGGTCTTCCACATCCGAGCAGCATGCATCATGTTAATTGCTTTTTTTAGTGTTGTCTTGCACCTCCTTTATGGGGACGAACCCCACTTGGTCAGAGTGGACTAGTTGGGGGATCAGATCCATTAGGTGCAGTGAGAGCACTTTGGTAAATCTTTTTGGGTCCACGTTAAGGAGTGATATCGGCCGATAGTTTTGGCATAGGAGAGAATCTTTGCCCTCCTTCAGGATCACCGTGATGCAAGCCCGCAACGTATCTTTCGGGGGGATAACCCCCTCTCCAGCCTCATTATAAGCCTTAAAGTGTGGAGTCAAGAGTTCCCCAAAGGTCTTATAATACAAGAGGGAGTACCCATCTGGACCCTACCGGGTTGCATGCGAGGCAACGCCAGGGCCACTTCCATGCTGGAGAGAGGGGCCTCCAAAGCTGCCAAAACCTCATCGGTCAGCCGAGGCAACTTCGATTTTTGTAGGTGTTCTCGTAAGGCTTTTCGTTCCGGGGATTTTTCCCTTTCAGAGGTCGGGTGTGAAAGATTGTAAAGAGAACTCTGTAGTACTTGCGGAACCGATCAGCGATCTCTTCCGTGGCATGCACCTTGGTGTTACTGTCACTAAGAAGTTCAGGAATAAATGCTGGGGCTTTTTGAGCTCTCAGGGCCCTCGATAGTAGTTTACCACATTTATTGCTGTGTTCATAAAATGTTTGTTTGCATTTAGCCCGCACCAAGGTCAGGGAGCGCAAATGGCTTTTCAGATTTGTAAGGTCCGTTAGTGCCTGGGCAGCTAACGGTCTTTTATGAGTGGCCTCTAGGGACCTGATCTTGTCCAGTAGTTCAACAGTTTGCTGAGTTCTCACTTTCTTAAGTCGGGAGACAGTTTTGATCAAGATCAAAAGATCTAGCTCTTGTGGGCCTCCCAGACCATAAAGGGAGCACTATCTGGCGCCACATTGGAGGAGAAGACATTTTTCATTTTCCTGGTAACCTCCTCTATGATCTCTGGGGTCTGGATCAGGGAGTCGTTAAGCTTCCATAACCACTGCTTGGGGATGGGAGGCAGCAAGTCGATCTCCATGAAGCCCGGAGCACGGTCTGAGAAAGTAATGGATCCGATCGAGGCTGATACCACCCTGGACAAAAGTGATTGGGGTGTCATGAAGAGGTCAATTCTGGTGTAGGAATCGCGTGGATGCAAGTAAAATGTGTAATCCCTGTGGGTCGGGTTCAGAACCCTCCAGACATCTACCAGATGGAAAACGTAGAAACTCTTCTTAAATCGTTTCAGCGCCGCGTAAGATCTGAGAAGCAGCCCTGCAGGAGTCCAGGGTCGGGTCCATGGCGAAGTTCAAGTCTCCTTTCCATATCGCTGCTCCCTCTGTAAAGTCACCTAACTTAGTCATGGTGGTTTCCAAAAAAAAAATCTGATTTATGTTAGGGAGGTAAGGGTTCACCAAGGTGACCAAGGAACTGCCCAAGGTACCCTTCACAAACAGAGCCCGTTGTTCCACTGATCTCGCACCAACCACGGGGTTGAGCTACGGACCAAGCTACTCACACCCTTTGATTTAGAATCAGGAGAGCAACCGTGGTAGGTTATCTGTAAAAAGCAATCATGGAGTCTTTGTGGTTTATCGGCACGGAAATGAGTCAACTGCAGGAAGCACACATGAGCTTTCATATGTTTGTGGTTGGAAACAGATCTCCTTTCTGACAGGGTTGTAGAGAGAGATCTCTGTTCCTAGTGATCAGCAACAGCATCTCTCTCCTCCTTCAGTCAGTCCCATCCCCCCACAGTTAGAAACACCTCCCAGGGAGCACATTTAACCCCTTGATCCACCACTAGTGTTTACCCCTTCCCTGCCAGTGCCATATATACAGTAATCAGTGCATTTCCTAGTGATCAGGAACAGCGATCTCTCTCCTCCTTCAGTCAGTCCCATCCCCCCACACTTAGAAACACCTCCCAGGGAGCACATTTAACCCCTTGATCCACCACTAGTGTTTACTCTCTGCCAGTGCCATATATACAGTAATCAGTGCATTTTTATAGCACTGATCGCTGTATAGATGTCACTGGTCCCAGAAAGGTGTCAAAAGTGTCCGATCTGTCTGCCACAATGTCGCAGTCCAGCTAAAAATACTTACTAGTAAAAAAAAAAAAAAAAAAAAAAAAAAATTCTACATAAATCTATCCCCTATTTTGTAGACGCTATAACTATGCACTCTTTTTTTTTTTTTTTTTTGTTTATAGTGCAAAAAATAAAAACCGCAGAGGTGATCAAATACCACCAAAAGAAAGCTCTATTTGTGGGGAAAAAAAGGACACAAATGTTGTTTGGGTACAGCGTCTCACGACCGCGCAATTGTCAGAGCGACGCATTGCTGTATCACAAAAAAATGGCCTGGTCATTAAGGGGGTAAACCCTTCTGGTCCTTAAGTGCTTAATCAGTAGAGTATTTTCTTGGAACAAATCGTAAAGCTCAAACAAAAAAAAAACCATTACAGTGCAACACATTACAAAACTTCCGAAGTTGTATTGTGTCATATGAGGATTTTCGTAACTTTAGTAACCTCTTCATTTTTGATATGAGACTAGCATGCAAAAAAACCCAGGCGATCAGTCACTTGATATACCCATTGTGTGTACGAGGCTATACACAAGTCGTGTGGATGGGCCCTGAATGTTTTTTTTATATTTGCACCTGATATCAGGCCTGGGGGAATCTTTTTTTAAAAAAAAAAAAAACAAAAAAAAAAACTGTGACTTGTGTATTTACAAGCCTACTGAAATCCACACCAGATTAGGCTGTACACTGGGAAGAAGAGAAAAAAAATCTAACCTGCAATTAGTTCACGTCAATACAAGCACGTGAAGGTCTGAGCCATCCAGTGTCTCGGCTTGCACAGCTGTTGGCGTGCTGGAAAAACACGGCCACGAGACTAATGCATCTCAGCCTCCTGCCGGGACAAACTGTTCTGTTTACATTACTGACTGCTGCTTCTATTACTAAACTTGGTGCTTGGCTTCATGTACTCACATGCTTATATTGATGAGCTGAGGTGACATTCGCAGAGATCACCTGGAATGGGTGTCAGGCAGGAACAGTATGTGTTATTCCAGGACACAAGCACCAATGAGCTGCACTGAGCACAGGTGGTCATCCCTGTTTATAGTTTTTGACAAGCTACAACCTGTTGTGGAGAAAAAAAAAGACTTTTCTGGTACAATGGTTTTTGAGTAAAACAATATCAAGATACAGGCTTGAGCAAAAAAGGAAAGGCATTCGACGCAGGGAAGAAAAAACAGTAACGCACATGTAGAGACAAAAGACACATTTTCAAAGGTTTCAAAGCAAATAGTAGAACCATCAGGCATCCAGCGTCAGAAATGACAATGGGTAACTGGGCACGGAAGCCCAGGACATTGTGAGGCGAAGGGAGTGGGATTGTGGTCCCATAATGGAAGGGAAGTAAAAAAAAAAAAGGGGGGGGGGGAAGAGAAAAGGCAGGAGACAGCCAGAATGAGGAAGGAAGTGAAGTGCAGAAATAAGCAAGGGGAGAAGGTGGGAATTGGACAAGGCAGAAGAATGGGATGAAAGAGGTGTAGACCTAAGCAGGGAGAGAGGGCAGAACCTGCGGGTTAGATGGTGTTCCAGAATGATCTGGATTACCCAAACTGTCTGGGGGCAGAGTGAGGAGACCACCATGGGTTTTACTCTTTGAGGAACTTGGCGTGAGAGTCATAAAGTATACCGGTCATTTTCTCATAAAGCATGGTGGCAGTCAGGATGCTCTTTACCTCTGCAAACCCACCAGAGGGCTTCCTCCAAGCCCTAGCAAGGGCCTGCTTTGCAGCAATGAAAAGGTATGTGGCCAGCTTCTGCTGGTAAGAGAAAGGCCTGGGAGAGGGCAGTGGAGAAGTGACTCCTTGTGAAAGGGTACATGAAAAAGTGTTTGAAAGGAAGCCATAGACCCTGGACCCAGAAGCTCACCAAACTGAGGCATAACCAGCAAATATGGATCTCGTCTCTGCGTTGGCCACAGCCCCTGAAGCATCTATCACTATAATGATGGATTTTTTTACTGAGTTATGTGGGCCGGACCCAGTACCAGCGGAGTAGATCCTTATAGGCCACCTCCATGCTGACCGTGTTGAAAGAACATTTTGCTACGGATGACCAGGCCTTGCTCCTACTCTTAGTGGGTCCCCTGCTGGTGCTCTTGGCCCCTTCCCCTTGCAGAGCGCCCCCAAGAGCAAGCTTCTTGCTCTGGGGGAACTTGTGCATGCTTGCTCCTGAGCTGGGTCTGTGTGTCTATGGGGGACGCAGAGAGTGGCTCAGTCCAACCCCCCCCCCCCCCCCCCCCGCTCCCTTTTCAAAGGCTCCCGCTGCTGTGCCTCTGCCATTGAGGAGGCAGAGACCAGACCGAGCCCCTGCTCTCCATGTATTCATGTATTCAGGCGGCGGGCTGAACGAAAACAAAAGAACAAATTTCCCCATCTCCACAAGCGAGGAGGATGGAGGAATAAACCCCCCCGCTGCAATGATGTATTCTGACTGACCGCGGGGGCTCTGAACATTTATAAGTTTTCCAGAGTGTCTGCTCAAGGGAGGTCGATCTAGCGATCAGCTTCTGTCGGACAGGGAGGGCCACAGACAGAAATTTGGCCAGTCCCTGCTGAACCAACTGTACCCGCCCTAAGACTTACGTATACCCAGTGAAGTGACTGGCCTCAGGTGATACACAGAGATGAAACCAATCCTCCTACATAAGTTTATCTGCAGTCTAATCTTCTCTACATCCATTCCTTGTCCATAATTTATACAACTTGTCTGATCTTTCAGAAAAGAGGGCGGAGAGCTGAAGTTACACTGCAGAGCTCAGTGAGGAGAGCTCTGAGAGCTGATTGGAGGGAAGGGAAACACCCCTTTACTGAAAATTACATTGTGTGCCCATCCTGGCCTGCATACCTTAGGTTGCCTATGACATGAAGAATGGTTAAAGTGATACTAAAGGTCCCCCCCCCCCCCCAAAATAAAAAAAGATGTTTATACTTGCATGCTCTGTGCAACAATATTGCACAGAGCGGTCCCTTACCTCTTCTTCTTTTACAGTCCCTCACCAGTGCTTTTCTCCAAGAGCCCCCATAGAAAGCCGTGTGCTATGAGGACACCTGTGCAGATGTGCTCCGGAGCCGGGCTGTATGCATCCATAGACTCGGTGTGGCTCAGCCACGCCCATCGCTCCCCCCTCACTGGATTTGACTGACTGATGGCAGTGGGAGCCTCTGTCTGTCCTGCGAGAGCGGGAGGAGAGACCAGTGCTGCTGCAAATGGGCACAGCGCTGGATTGAGAGAGGACCTAGATAAGTGTTGGGGGGGGGGGGGGGGGGGTAGTAAACAAGTGGCCGGTCATTTTTACCTTTTTAAAGTGTTACTAAACCCAGGACCCTGCAATCACTATATCTGGCCTCCCACAGAACATGGAAATGCAATAGTTTTAGTAAATATAAACTGTTAAATACCTTTTTCTCATTAGCCGTTTCAGCAGTCTTGTGACTTCTATCAGTGTCTGGTTTAAGCTTGTAAGAGTTTTGATTCTCCCCGGATTGTCCCTTTTTAAGGTTGCAGGACCCCTGACGCTCTGTCTGGACAGTACTGATTGGCCCTGTGCTGATCACATGTACCCTCCTAAGAGAAAAAAAATCACAATGTACACCAAACTGACCATGTGCAGCTTGCTCCCAAGGCTCTGTTTTATCAGGAGATGGTTTTGGGACAGTGGAAGAAGGGGAGGATCAGAGAAGACGGGATCAAACCGCCTTTTTACACAGTGCAGAGGATTAATCCTTTAGGTTCCACAGTGAGTATAACAAGCACGCTTTACTGCATATACAGACTGATTTTACTGTTGCGGGTTTATTAACACTTTAATGCAGGGAATGCATTATGGAACAAAATTATTGGACTTTAGAGCCACTTTAATTTTTTTTTTTCTTTTTTTCTTGTGTTTTATTTTTTTGTGTTGGTGCCCCCCCGTTGGGGCCATTTTCCTTTACACATAGACACAACAGGAAATCCCTCCAAAGACTTAGACTGGAACAGGTGCTCCAGCTGTAGAATTGCCTCTCATCTCCCCTTCCAGGAACCACTGTAACTGTTTTTCCAACTGTTTTTCCTTTGACTTTCTAACACCAGTACAAATAACGTGAATCTGCTCAACACAAATGAAAACAAAAACATGACTGGGTGTTCCATTTTTTTTTTCTTTTTGCTGTTCTTTCCAAAACTTGTGTAGATATGTTTCAAGAAAAATGGACTGATCCTTTCCTTGTGCATCAGTAGAATCGCAAATGTTTGAAATCCTTATGAAGATGACTAAATTGCTGCAGGCAATCATTAGAACAGGAACAGACAATTATTTATTTTGTTCATTAGCGACAACAATTCCGCTTTGTTTTTCTATTCAGTATACTGTACCAAATAAACCAGCCAGTCCCTATTGCAGGACTTCTGTGCTACGTTCTTAAACCATTTTTATGCAACTCTTGTTGAAATCCTTCTGCTATTCTCGGAATGTAGCCATAATAACAGGCAGTCTGGTTTGCAGATTTAAGCTAAACACTGGTATAATCATTACGTGCATTTAAAGCACATGTAAACCTGAAGTGAATAATGTTTAGCTTGCATTATACACTGTGCATAATAAACAATTGCTTTTTTTTTTTTTTTTTTTTATTCTTTAAAGTATGAATAAAGCATTTTTGACCATGCTTCTCTCGTGGGTCACAGAAATTACTTTTGTCCTCCTGTGACCCAGAGTCAGCTGATGGCACACTATTGCCTGCTATCAATTGACCTGAACAGAGCCGCTCTAGAAGGATCATGACCATATTGTCGGAATCCACCTCCTAACTGCCTGATTGACAGCTGGCTCAGCCTTTCAGTGTGTGGCTGAGGGCTGAAGCAGGTCGCTCTCACCCCCTCACCAGCTTGGTGCTCCAGTGAGAGCTGGAGGAGCAGAGTGTGGAGACTACATGTCTACCTTCTTGTCTACATGAACAAATGGAAGAGGGGAGAGGTGCCAAGGAGCCCAACATAGTGTAGTAATTGCGTTTTATTGAGAAAGTAATTGTTAAAACCATTCAGTGATGCACTCACATAGTGGAGGAAATGACAGGCATGTCATGATGATGGAAGTCCATTAGTGCAGGCAGATGGATAGCTCAAGCTGCTGGGGGGGCTGGATGGAGGGAAAAGCCGCTGGAGGTGCGGAGAGGGAGTTCCTCAGTGAGCGGGATGTGATGCTGTGCATGGAGCAGAGAGAACAGGAGCCTCCAGCACCGGTGTCCGCGGTCAGGTCAGGAGAGCCAAAGCTTCGCTAGGAGGAGCTGCCATGCAAGGAGGATGAGACAGCCTGGAACTACCGCCGAGGGAGTGAGTGTGTGTCTACTATTGGAGAGTGTTTTTTCAAGAACTACGTGCTTCCTTCATCAGCCTTCTTTCTATCTACATGCGCTGCAGTGATGGCTGCATGGCATGTATCAGGGTGGCTTTCCTGATGGTGACAACAGTGGACCATGCCTGTGTAAGTTGCCTTGAAACGCTCCCTTTAAAGCGGAGTTCCGCCTGGGTAAAAAAAAAATTAAAAGTCGTCAGCTACAAATACTGCAGCTGCTGACTTTTAATATATGGACACTTACCTGTCCTGGGAGCCCGCAATGTCGGCACCCGAGGCTGACCCATCCCTGGGCTCTGGGTGCAGGCGCTGGCATCCCTACTAAGGGAAATGGAAAGTCAAGCCTTACGGCTTCACAACCTGTTTTCTACTGCGCATGCGTCTTTCTGAATGGTCCCTGTGTTCCGTCAGATTAGGCGACCCGTCAAATCATGTAACGGAAGCGACGTTCCGTCACAGCCATCTTGGTACACCCCGCACTCGGCCGCAGTCAGTCTACAGTCTGAAGTCGCCAAGCGGACATCTTTTTACACCCACTGGAATCTTGTTTTTTACACTTCTTTTTACCAGCAATCTGAGCTTATATCGTGAAATATAGTATTTAGAAGTCCGTGACACTGTTTTAAAGTTGAATTTTAAAAGCAGCGGTCTTCTGTCAGATTAGCAAACGTGTGAGATCAGCACACTTGCTGCTGCTTTTACAATTCAACATCAAAACCGCAACACGGACTTCTAATTCCTGTATTTTACGATATCAGCTCAGTTTAGTCATAAAAATAAGTGTGAAATGCAAGATTTCCGTGGGTGTAAAAAGATGTCTGCTTGGCGACTTCAGAATGTAGGCTTAGTGTAGCTGAGTGCGGGGTGTACCAAGATGGCCGTGACGAAACGTCACTTTCGTTTCGAAATCTGACGGGTCGCCTAATCTGACGGAACACCTGCTGTCTTCTGAGACCTGTGTGTCTCCCAGAAGGCAGCGGGGGGGGGGGGCAGACATTGCCTAGTTCACAGCACAAGATTGCGGCAATCCTTCCCTGTAAGTGGGAGCAGATGGTTTGACAGGTATCTTCTCCACCCTCCCCCCATGAAAGGTGCCAAATGTGGCATCGAAGGGGGGGAGGAATCCAATCCACGGACTTCTATGCACACTGGTCTGTAATCTGTCTGCTGTAACAAAAATGAAAAAATTTGTGTATGAGGAAAAATGTTTGGAGTACATTTTATGCTATTGCATGTAAACTTTAATAACGTTTACGTGCGTACAGCACAGATGTACAATACTCTATTGCAGAGCTACTAGCCAGGCCTTAAGGGTTGGTCGCCACCAATTACCCTGCCCCGCCCTTAATTCCGCCCCTAAACACGCCCTCATAAATTTTCATGAAATTACACTTAAATGTTCACCTGTGCCCAACAATGCAGCCTACCTGTGTCCAACAATGCCGCTTCTCCTGTGTCCAACAATGCAACCTACCTGTGTCCATCAATGCCGCTTCTCCTGTGTCCAACAATGCAACCTACCTGTGTCCATCAATGCCGCTTCTCCTGTGTCCAACAATGCAACCTACCTGTGTCCATCAATGCCGCTTCTCCTGTGTCCAACAATGCAACCTACCTGTGTCCATCAATGCCGCTTCTCCTGTGTCCAACAATGCAACCTACCTGTGCAGGGGAAGAGGAGAGGAAGGGATTGCCGGCCGGATCAGCAGAGCGCAGAGGAACATCGCTGTAACAGCTTTCATTTGAATTGCCTAGTGTCAGTGTTCCTGCCACTCACCGTCACATACAGCCCCGCCTCCTAGCCTGGTTAATTTGACATACCTCACACGTCCCGGCATTGGACGGGTGATCTGTCTATCAAAGTACCTGTGCCAGGAGGCGGGGCTGTGTGTGATAGCGAGTGCGGGCAACACTGACACTCAGCAACTCTATTGGAAGCTGTTACAGCGATGTTCCTCTGCGCTCTTATGTTCTGGCCACCTGCTCTCCTCTTTCTTCCCCGGGCGATCGCTGGGAGAACGGCTCCCATTCAACTCCACCTGCCGGCGGTGCTCGACCCCCACCCCCGCACCAAGGCAGCCCACGCTCACCAGGCCTCATTTTGCGAGTAGGCAAGTGGAAAATTTTGGGGTTACTCTATTGCAACCACTGCTTCTCAGGGCTAACATGTAAATTAAAGTGAAACTAAAGTCTCATTTTTGTTTTCTATAAAAATAACAAACATCTTCTACTTACCTGCCCTGTGAAGTGGTTTTGCACAGAGCAGCCCCGATCCTCCTCTTCTCTGGTCCCTCTTCGGAGCTCCTGGCCCCTCCCTCCTGTCGAGTGCCCCCACAGCAAGCAGCTTGCTATGGGGGGGAGCCGAGCCACAGCTCCCTGTGTCCATTCAGACATGGAGCCGTGGTTCGGCCCTGCCCCCTCTCTCTCTCCTGATTGGCAGCAGCGGGAGCCAGTGGTTCCGCTGCTGTGTCTTAGCCAATCAGGAGGGTGAGTTCCGGGCGGCTGAGGCACTCATGCAGATCGCTGGAAAGAGATGGTCCTCATGAAAGTATTAAAGGGCTGAGGGTGGCTGCTACACACAGAAGGTTTTTTATCTTAATTTATAGAATGCATTAAGATAAAAAAAATCTTCTGCCTTTACAACGTGTGATTACACACTATTAAGGCCCCATGCACACTGGGCATGAAAAACGCCAGTTTTCAGGGCGTTTCACTTATTTATTTATTTTCTGCCTCCAAACGCCCAACCATGTTAGGCCTATGTGTCCCTGCAAACATGGGCGTTTACATGTTTTTGAGGCAGGAGCGTTAGCAGGCAGGAAAGCCAGTGCCAAAGCTTTCAGCAGACACATTTGGCACATATTTTGTTGTGAAGAGACCTGGTTATGACAGGTACCCACTCCCCCATGTCCGGTCAGATCACTGTGGCAATCCGAGTGGAGGCCATTCCCTGGCAGTTCGACACAAAAGGCTGCGGGACCAATCAGATGGCGCATGCGCAGCGAGCAGCCGGCCGTGAAGCTGCAATGAGTCACAGCCGGCTGCCAAGAGGTGCCTGTGCCGGCGGTTGAATCCCAGTGAGGACAGCACTGGATCCTGGGACAGGTAAGTGGCTGTTTATTAAAAGTCCGCAACTACACTTATTGTAACTGCTGACTTTTAATTTTTCAAAATAGCGCTGAAGAATCTCTTTAATGTTGCCATGCACGCCAGAGTGAGATGAATGATTCTAGGGTCTATGGAAAATTCGGGTTCATCATTTCACAGGCACACAATTGGGCCTTGCATTGTTGGGTATCTATTTACTCGGCACCTCATTTTTTTATGTTGTACCAAAAAATAAGAGAATATCTTGCAGTTTTGTGCACTAAATGTGACCATGTATTTTTTTTTTACAGAAAATTTGGGCTTGATAAACCGTTGAGCTAATGTAAAAAAAGAAATTGGAACATTCACCATTTTATTTTCCAGGGTCTCTGCTTTCCGAAAATGTATACTGTTTGGGGGGGGGGGGGGGGTTAACTAATCTTCATGCCTAAAATGATTCTTTTACCATGTGTGCAAAAAATGCTTAGTCACTGAAAGGGTTAAAATGATGTGGTGTTGGGAATGTTCATTATCCAACACACAGCTGATTTTCTGGCCAGCGATAAAGTGACAAGTGTCTTTTTGGCTGTCTTGTTTCCAACAGAAGCCCACAAAGAACAATGTCCTGATTATTATCAAATACGTCGCCTTCTGTACTTACAAGGATAGCCCTTTTTTTTGGAGGGGGGAATAAGTAATAGAAGCATTTGTCAGATGCTACAGATAGCTTTGCATTGTATAAATTGGCTATTTTTTGCTCTTGCGGAGCAGGATTCGCCGTGGTACAACAGCACTTCTGTGCTTTTGTGTCTGTACAACTTTGTGCACGAGAGAGACAGGGCTCAATAAATGATGGTTGCCATAGCAACTGTTAAAAAGCAGCTGTTGAATAAAATTTCAACGCTACATTTTTTTTATCTTTGGAGATTCTCGTATGTAGAGTTAAAGGGCAATGAACCTCGATTTTTGAAATTTGGAGTGGAGGAAAGTCGGGTCATGGTGCTCCTTTCTTTACCTGCATCAGCTTGATGTTGGTTGCTGTGGTGTACAAAGACATTTCTAATATACATGGACATACATATAAGGACCTGCTAGTGTCCGCAGACAATAGACTATGTTTTGGGGAGAGATGCAGGCTGCATTTTTTTTTTTTTTTTTTGCTGCAAGGAGAATGTTGCTTGGCTCCTTTTTAGATATGTGCCTGCTTCTCCTGTAGGTCAGCATTTCGCAAATTTTGCTTTGTTTGGGATATTTCTATCCCAAACTATGGTGCCACTATACTGCTAAAACAGACCTTAGACCCCTTTCACACTGAGGCGGTTTTTTAGGCTCTTTTGCGCTAAAAATAGCACCTGAAAAGTGCCTCTCATTCATTTCAATGGATGTTTTCACACTGGGACGGTGCGCTTGTGGGGCGGTGAAAAAAGTGTTGCAAGCAGCATCTTTGGGGCATGTTTGGAGCGCTTTAAAAAGTGCCTCAAAAACGTCCCTGCCCATTGAAATGAATGGGCAGCGCTTCCTTCCAAAGCACTTCAAAAGCGCCACAAAACGGCTTTCATTTTTGTTAAAGGCCACGTTGTCAAGAAGTGGACCGCTGGTGCCTCAAAAGCACCACAAAAATGACCGGTGTTTTATCAGCAGTTTTTGCAAGGCTTCAGTGTGAAAGGGGTCTAAAAGTGTTACTAAAAACACAATTCTAAAATCTGTCTGTATATGCAGTAAAGCATGCTTGTTATACTCGCTGTGGAACCAAAGGGGTTAATCCTCTGCATTGTGTAAAAAAGGCTGCTTGATCCTGTATGCACCGATCCTCCCCTCCCTGCACTGTCCCCCTGGACAAGTCCAGATAAGACTGATCCTTTGGAGTCAGGCTGCACATGCTCAGTTTGGTTTGTAATGCTAGAGAGGGTTTTTTTTTTTTCTTGGGAGAGTGCATGTGATCTGCACAGGGCCAATCGGCACTGTCCAGACAGAGGGTCTGGAGCCCTGCAGCCTCATAGGACAGTCAGAGGAGAATGAAAACTCCTCCTACAAGCTTCTCCAGGAACTGATAGAAATCACAAGACTGCTATATACTGCTGATGAGAAAAGGCATTTAGCAGTTTATATTTAATAAAAAGAAAGATTGCGTTTCCATGTTCTGTGTACTGTGGGAGACCAGATATAGTGAATGCAGAGTCCTGGGTTTACTAGCACTTGAACTATAAAGCTGTGCACAAATGGGCATGCAGAGGGCAATGCACTTGTTACCAGTTTTTCCTATTGGCACCCTGCAGCTGATCCTTTACTGACTTGCATTGCATTGTTCTGCATTATGTCTTTGTGTAAGCAGCCATTTTGGTATAGGCAGATGTTAATGTCACGCATAAACCCATGATGACTAGTCATTGGTGTGATGAATGAATGGACTCAAATCGCACCTCACTGAATCTCATGTGTATTGATCAGGAATGCGGCATGGTTTCAATGCGATTTCATATGCGGTTCATGGTGTGAACTGAGCCTTAAGCCTCATACACACGATCGGACTTTGTACAAACTTTCCTGTGGATTTTTGTTCAAAGGGCGTTGGCCGTAAACTAAGCATACACACGGCAGGACTTTTTCAGCCAACTTTCACCAAATCACGTGGTTTTTCAGCTCTTTACCGCCACCCTTAGGTCAACGTCTGTATTGTTGTCTGATCTTTTGCATTGGTTCTGAGCATGTGTGTTTGTACTTTGGACTAAAGTCCTATGGACTTGTGTACACACGATAGGAATTTGCACCATAGGACTTTTGTTGCCGGAAAGTTTGTCCGATGGAGCGTACACACGGTCGGATGTTGCCTTAAAACAGCTAATTTGCATGTTTGTTGTCAAAAAGTCCTATCGTGTGTATGGGCCTTAAAGGGGAGTGCCCATTAAAAAAAAAAAATTAAAAGTCAGCAGCTACAAATACTGCAGCTGCTGACTTTTAATTGGACACTTACCTGTCCCAGGGTCCAGCGATGCGGGGGATTGAAGCCCTGCTAGTCTCCCCCTCCGTTCGGCGGCGGCGCCGGCATTGCAGCTGTGGGCGCGGGGCTGTGGCTTCACAGCCGGGCACCCACTGCGCATGCGCGAGCGGCGCCGCGCGCCGTGATTGGCCGCTCAGTCACCTGGGACCTGTAATGGGTCCCAGATGATTGACAAGAGGGGAGGGAGCAGAGCTGAGCCCTTCCTGTGCCAAGGGGAAGTGATGTCACCAGCCCAGGCACTGAAAGAGGCAGACTAAGAGGGACCCCCTAGCAACAGGCATTTAGAGGTGAGTAAAAAAAAAAAAAAATTTCCAAATGTTTTTTTCAGGCACATTCAAGCATTTTTTTTTTTTTTGGGTGGAACACCACTTTAAGTATTACAACTTGGTCTAAGACCTGCCCCAGCCAGGCAATAAAATAGGCAGCAGCAGGATGAAGAGGTCATCACTTTGCTCTCTCTAGCTCTCATTGTTTGTACAGCGCTGTGCAATGCAGTAGAGCCGGATTGTCTGATAGGGCTTTCCCTGCTATCCCCCAGTTGCAGAGATCTGCTTTGTAGGGGATTACAGGATGCTGATAAAAACAGATTCAGGTTCTTTTATCAGCAGTGTCATAATACATTTGTTTTTACCTGAAGGTCAGTTTTTACAGTGGACATCTTTTCACACGGTGTCTATCAGATGAGAATAACAAAGTAGGAGGTTTGTGTATAACAAGCTGTAAATATCCAGGGTCTGACTTTAGGATGGCGCTGTGCCCGCCATCATTCCTGGGTGTAGAAGCCGCAGTCACAGCTGTGCTTCTTCCTCTGCCGAGGTGTCAGTACTGTGTATGTCTGCTGATCTGTCACCGGTTACATCAGCGGCTAGGAGCCTTCTCTCTGCGTTAAGGGAATTGTGACTTTGATTCGAATAAATTTACAATCAGTTTGGATCGTCAACAGCACTCGGGTTCTTGCGTAATCATCTGTCCTGTTCACTTGGGGCTGAGACAAAAATATTTTTTCCTCAGTATAAGGCTAGTAAGGTAAAGAATATCTTCAGCCAGATATAGAAAATAGCTGAGGCCAATATAGAAATGCTCAGCAAGAAGATCTGCCCTTTACCCATTCCAGCCAATGAGATTGCAGCTGTCATTCTTGCTCACATCAGGACACCCAGCTCATGGGACGGTGTAGATATCTCAGAGATGTATATTCTATTGCAAAAAAAAAAGGTACCTATTGCTGGATTTTGTGTCTGAAGAAGTGAACGTTGCTTCATGAAACGCATAACACATCCTCTGCCAATTGGTGATGATGCTGTACTACAGTGGTTGTCAATGTGTGAGATAAAGGGGCTTCAGATGCAGCCCCTGAGGTCCCCAAAGGACCGCACATAATGTTCAATATATGTAAGGACAGTATAGATGAGATGAGGGTCAGAGAGTGTGGACAGGATACATTGTTGGTGGGGAGATGGTGCAGAAGATAATACGAAACTGGGAGCATGTTACATGAGGCTAGTAGAGAGCAATGCTATTACTAGGGATGCATCGGTGCCGATGGCAAGCATTTGTACAAATGCTCCCAATACCGAAACCGATACTTTGCGGTGCGATTTGTGACACTATAAAATGGGTGCAAATCGCACTGCAAGAATCGTATGCGATTTTCCCCCACCGCTCCAATGTATGTATAGAAAGGGAAATGTGACATATAGTGGGCAAGTTATTAAAAATGTTAGTACTCCAAACATATCTGGCCAAATGCAAAATCTGCATAGAAATCGTGGCCGCCAGAGGTTCTCACACGGGTGGAGGAGATGTAGATGTGGTCTGCCCCCAAGCTGACATCACTTCCACCTTATACCCACAGGGATCCCACAACTTCTCCTCCAGCCCTGTGAGCACCTCCAGCAGCCGTGATTTGCTATCGTCGGCAGGTTGGGACACCTGTGCAGATTTTGCATTTGGCCAGATATGTTCTAACATTTTTAATAAACTGCCCACTAGATGGCTCTTTTCCCTTTCTATACACACACACCGCAACAGTGGGGGAAATAGCATGCAATTGAGATAGGAATCACCACATTCCTGTTCAAATCGTGTGCAAATTGCAACAATTTTATCTGTGTTGATGCAAATCACACTGCAAAGTATCTGCGAGTACTAGACTGAAAGTATCAGTGCAACCCTAGCTATTACCCTAATCAATGTTCCCACTACAGACTAAGGCCCGAGGGCCACACATAATATACCAAAAAGCCACATGTTGGGCACCAGGGCTTTACTTCAACATGGATTATATCTGATTATTACAAGGATAGATCTGACATATCATATGAGTTATGTGTTGGTACATAACTGTGGAGGAGTCTCTGCCTGTTAAATGCAAGCTATATATGAGCCCTGCTGTTCTCTAGTTCTGAGCCCAGGCCTGTTCTTTGGAAAGTACTTTGTATCTTTGCATACAAGATTAGTGATGGTGGGCTGAATTTTGCCTGTATAATGGCTAAGGCACATTTAGGTCTACTTTTTGTTCTAAAAATCCTCGTATGTTTTTATGTCTAAAAGTGTCATAGCACCGTTCTGTGCGCAATTCGCAGGTTTTTATTTTTTTTTTTCTGTTTTTTGTCTTTTTAATACAGTTTTTTTTACTTGTATTTTTTTTCCCCTCTTTTGTTTTTCACAGGGGTGGCCCATCGTAGCCAGAGCAGTGAGGGGGTCAGTTCGCTCAGCAGTTCCCCATCAAACAGCCTTGAAACTCAGTCTCAGTCCCTGTCCCGGTCCCAGAGTATGGACATCGACAGCGTTGCCTGTGAGAAAAGGTAACGCTCTTGGCCTGTTTTATGTGTATATAGAATTGCCGGCTTCATATATTTACCTTGCCTTCACTTTACCACCACTGCTTTCAGCCACCAGGTGTAAGAGAAATAACCAGTACTTCTGAGAATGGGGGGTAGGCTCCCCTTCTGTACACATTGCAGTACTGGTGACTGGCTGTTCAAATGCCCAGCATGTCACATGGAGGCTGGAGAGAGACTGAAGTCCTTTTATAAACTCCAATTCACGACCTGGAGCTTATTCAGGACATCTTCACTATACATAGCAGATGGGAAGTAATGGGTAGGTGATTATGTGAAGCTGGTAAGGACAATAAATGATAAATTATACTGCTGCTGTGCTATTTTTTTCATAGGAGTCTTTAAAGAGAAGTATGGGGGTTGGGAAAAAAAAAATGTATAAATGCCGCATCGATCCGATGCTGTATTTGTCCCCCCGCCTCTAATTTAAAAAACGAGCGATCCAACGCAGCTGATTGCTCAGTTCTTCCCTCTGCTCTGAGCAGAGAGCAATGACTGTCTGTCATCAGCTCTGTGCTCTGCCCCTCCAGTGCTCACTGGAGTGCCAAGGCTGTGGAGGGGGGTGGGGGCAAGCTGGCTCATGCTGTCAGTGGCGTGCTAAACCAGCTGCCGGTTTGGGCATCTGGGTGGATCCTGACATTGAAGTCTAGATCAATCCAGAGCCTGGTCCAGCTGAGTGACGTCAGCAGACTTTAGCTAAAAATGGGTCACTGGCGTGCATAACTGCCTGTATTCCTGTGATCCATAGAATTATGGCCAAAATAGCTTTGGCCTTACGTCTCCTATAAAACACGCTTTGGTAAATCTTTTCCCCCCATCAACATAGACCTGTCACAATCCTTATTGCTGAAATTCAAAATTTACATGAATACAATTTTGCATGAGTTTACCAACACTTTATGAATTGGTAATTCTTCAGCACACATTTAGTGGAATCTGTAGCATTTTTAAAAAAGTTTTTATGGGACATGCTGTACAAGGCCTGCTGAGAAGCCAGGCAATACTGTGTGAGTAAGTCTTTGTTTCCATTATTTGGAGTACATTCTCTTTATATTCCAATGAAAGCCTATCACATCCTTTTGTAGCAAGACTAGTGGGAGATCTATCTCACACACACACAGCTCACAATTCCTCTATGTCCCAAGCCACACTGTTGGTCAATAACTGAGGTGTGGTGCCTCACTGACCAATAGGGAGTTAGAAAAAAGTGAAAAAACTGCACTAAATAACATTTGTCCCTACAAGCAAAATTTAAGCAGCCATTTTGTGCAGCACAATCACAATCAACATAAGAAAAATAATTAAATTGCGCTAATTATATAAAAGTCCATGTATGTGACCAAATGAGTTAATTCAAAGAAAGTCCACATTTAAAAGTGAATAATTCCATGATGGTGTCCATCATCCATCACCAACAGAATCACAGTAAATCCACCACCAGCTGTAGAAACAGCTTACCAGCTCCAGTTGACCCCTTTATTACAGGGAGTCCGTAAACGCCTATGGCTTAAAACACAGTCGGGGCCTTTCTCCACATCACGGGGTCACTCTACTTCTCCCAATGGTACTCAAGGGATTCGATAGGAATTAGACACTGGAGAGAAACCAAAGGCTCCAGATAGTGTAAAATTCTTAGGCTTATTAAATGAAAGTTCTCGGCAGCAATAAAAAGCCTGACATTTTGGTGTGTCAGTCGGCACATACCAAACAACCCGTCCGTCAGGACATAAAAAAGGTGGCGACGTCAGACAAAGGATTTTACACTATCTGGAGCCTTTGGTTTCTTTCCAGTGTCTAATTCCTATCGAATCCCTTGAGTACTATCAACCACGTGATGTGGAGAAAGGCGCTGGCTGGGTTTTAAGCCATAGGCGTGTACCGACCCCCCCCCCCCCCGTAATAAGGGGTCAACTGGAGCTGGTAAGCAGTTTCTACAGCTGGTGGTGGATGATGGACACTATCATGGAATTATTCACTTTTAAATGTAGACTTTCTTTGAATTAACTCATTTGGTCACATATATGGACTCATATAAGGATCATGAGTTCCCTCACTGCAAATCGCCATTAATTTTATCTGGCTCTCAACCACTCACTTTGGAAGTGGAAATGCCTTGGCAGGACTGTCATTTGTTGTTTCTGTGTTGACATCTTGTGTTTTTATCACCAGCATGTCCCAGGTAGATGTGGACTCGGGGATTGAGAACATGGAGGTGGACGAAAATGACCGCAGGGAGAAAGGAAGTCTGACTGATAAGGTGATTCAATGCTCCATTCTGCTTTACTTCACATTTCGTATTAATGCGAGCGAGTGGCTAAACTTGGACATCCGGTTTTTCTTTTTAGTCTTACTCACTATCTAACACAGGGCTTGACAAATTTGCTTTGAATCTAGAAGCCAGCTAAAAAAGGTAGGAGCCAGTTCTTGTTAGCGTAGCGTGGGTTGTCAGCGCCCAGGGCAAGGTAAGTCATTTGCTCCCCATAACCCCCCTAACTTACAGCAGGATGGCCAGCCAATCACCCCGACGTAATGTCAGGGTGATTGGCTGGCCAGAAAGAATGACAATAAAAACCTGTTTATAGGGGGAAACTCATTACAGGCGGTCCCCTGGTTACAAACAAGACAGGCCCCCTGTAGGTTTGTTCTTAGGTTGAATTTGTTGGTAAGTCGGAACAGGTACATTTTTTTTTTTTTTTTAAGTGTAGCTCCAGCCAAAAAAAAATATTTTTACGTTTTTTGGATAGCATAGGGAAGGGTTAACACCCCTGTGACATTTTGTTTTGCTCTCTGTGTCCCTGTTCAGATGATTTCACCTCACTTTCTGTACCTGTGACAATTGGATTTTGAAAATTTTGAGTTGTGGAAACAAGGATTGGTGATAAAGCTTCAGTGGAGATTGGAGAACCCCTTTTCCCATGATAACTCTTACAGGAGTGAATTTCCCTTCTTAGGGGGAGATTTCCTCTCACTACTTGTCTCCCTTCATTTGTAAGTAGGAGTTGTTTGTAAGTCAGATGTTGGTAACCCGGGGACCGCCTGTATTATTTTTATGCTGATTGCGCTCTCAACAATTTTCTCAAATCCTCCCCCTGTGGGTAGGCAGCAGAGCTAAAGGTGTTTGGAGAAGCACATCAGCGATGAATGATATTACACAAGACTGATAAGAGCATGGGACAGCAGCAGTGAGGGGGCTGATAGGAGGGTCTTAATGGTGCCAACTGTGAATGGGCCGACGGTAGCCTAGGCGACAGGATGCGGTTTCTAGTCGCCAAAGCGACCTGGAGCCTAGGATTTGTCAATCCCGATCTAACAAGGCTACTAAAACTTGACAATGTTGCTGTACTGATAACTTAGATGGTGTCTATGGCAGGCAGGTTTTGGGTTTGGTCAATCCCGGGTTAGCAGTGGTCTCCAGCATATTATGTTGGCTGACAATATGTCTGGCGGTCATTTACCTAACCATACTCCAGTACTGTTTTGTTATTTCGTTATACCAAGCCAAATAATAGAGCTCTGGCCTGTAGGAATTGACATGTCTCTATTCTACTCTGACTGGCTGGAAGCTTATCATCCTGTAAAGCAGAGTTTGTCAACTCGTGGTATGCGTACCCCTGGGGGTACGTGCACTAAGGGCAGGGGGTATGCCCAGTGCTGTCACACGGCTGCCTCCCGTACACATACAGTCCCTGGTGGCTTGCTGTAGCGCAGCACTTATGGGCAGTATGGGATGAACTTGGCCGGGCGGGGGGAGCCAGTGGCGTACCATAGGGGGGGGGGGGCGGCGTCAGGCTGGCAGCAGCTGCCCGGGGTCCTGTCATTGGAATGGAGCCCATTGCGCTGCCCGCAAGGTGTTTCCCCCGGCCAGGACTGACTGACCAGTGTCAGTAGGAGGCCCCATGTCCTCCCATCTATCATCTCCTCCCCCTCTCAAGCACGCCTCGGATCTCCTGCCATGTGTGAAGAACCTGCCTGGATGATGCCTGCTGCAGCTCCCTGATCTTCTCTCCAGTGTGCAATCCTGCCCATAGCCAGCACACTACAGACATGACTCGGGGTAGCAAGAAACAAGGGACCCTAACAGGAAAAAAAAGGTCATGTGAGTCCTGCCTGTCACTTCCCATCTCCCTGTGCCTGCTCAGGAACTACACATCCCAGCATGCAAAGCCGGACACAGGCTGCTAGGGTGTCATGGGACTTGTAGCTGTGGATTGAATGCTGAGTGTAGGAATGAACAAGGGATCAGGGCACATTCCTGCTGACCTGTTGGGGGCTCAGGACCAGTAGCTGAGTTTGCATACCCATCCAATGCTGACTGCTGGAAGTTCTCCTTCATCAGAAGTCAATTGCTCCCATCTGATTTCATTCAGGATAGACCCTTTACCATGGCTCTTTAACAAGTGATCAGCTGTGTCCAATCACAGCTGTTCACATGTAAACAAATGCTGGTTATCTGCATTTCCTTTCTTCAGCTCTGTCAGTGTCTGAGAATAGGAAAGTCGATAAGTGGCTTTCCTGTGACGGGCACATTTATAATGAAAATCAGTGCCCCGATTTATCAGTGCCGCATTATCAGTACCCCCTGTACACGTAATGACATTACACACCAAAACAATAAAAATTACTTTCTCAAAACAGGGGTACTTAGGAATTTTTTTTTTAGACCTGCAGGGGTACTTCCCCGCAAAAGGTTGAGAAACACTGCTCTAAAGATTGAGTACTGTAATTACAGACTGACAAGGGAAGAGAGCTAAATTAATTGCTGGAACAAGTGGCTAGAGAAGCAACCACTAGCTACAGGGGGTAAAATCATCTAGTCAGAGATGTATACTTTTTTTCTTGCCTTGGCACTGTGACCTGGTGCTAGTTATTTGCTGGGCCATTTTACTTTTGCAATGCACTGCTGTACAGATTTTGTTTGTGGAATTTTTTTTTTAATAGAAAGGTTTCTTATGTATTCTAGGAACAGTCTTCAGGCTCCGAGGTGTCGGAGGAGCAGTCACTGCAGCTGGTCTGCAAAATTTTCCGGGTATCTTGGAAGGATCGTGATCGGGATGTCATATTCCTGAGAAATTTGTCTGCTCAGTTCAGACAGAGCCCTAAAGAAGGTATTTAGTGCCTGTTGATGCTTTATTCTCGTTATCAAGTTTGGTCTTCCAACACAGTGTGGGGGGGAAAAAAATATATATATTGTTCAGAATCCATTAGTAATTCATGCTAAGGTTTCCCAGTAACCAAATTACATTTGGAGCACCTGATAACCAAGTAGTTAGCAACTGCGTAAAATTTTTTTTTATTTATTTATTTTTTTTCTCTTTTTTTGCTTTAGTGTTCTCCAATTTTAAGGACTTAATTGGACAGATTTTAATGGAAGTCTTGATGATGTCCACACAGTCGAAAGACGACAATCCGTTCGCTAGCCTGACGGCTACATCACAGCCAATCGCAACAACAAGACTGCCTGAAAGGACTTTGACTCTGAATTCTGGGTCCAGTCTTGGCACCAGTCCTATGTTCTGTAATACAGGATCATTTGGTGCTGGCTCCATATCCAGGCAAGTACAATGAACAATAAAGGGCAGAGAACAGTATTCTGTAACCTGTAGCAACCAATTAGATTGCATCTCTTATCTGGATATAGTAAACAGAAGCTTGGTTGATATAGGCTACTTAACTACCCACAGTACAGTTGCTCTTTGCACTTTCTTCTCCTTATATTATATGCATAGTATAACCCAAACTTTTTTTTTGGGGTAGAGAAGGGTTAAAATCCCTGTTATACTTTTTGTTCTCTGTGTCCTGTTTGGGAGATTCCCCTCCCTCCCTGTCCCAAAAAGTCCCGCCAACTACTGTCACCAGAACAGGTGTCCTCATTAAAGGTTTGGCCTTACAAATAGAAGGGGATAAATCTGCCTAGCAGTGACACAGACCTCATAAAAAAAAAAAAAAAAAAATGCAGGGATCCTAATTCCTCCCTACCATATGTATAAAAAAAAAAAAAAATTGTAATCAATTTATATTCTTTATGTCTGCCCTTTAAAAACACAGTTGATTAAAATTTGAAATGCAAATGCTTATTGAAAATACTTTAAAACCGGTGAAATAGGTTGATGGTGTGGTTGGTGTGAGGAGTGTCCAGGATCCTGCAGTAAATTTCTGCTTATTGGTAGCAGATTATCTGTGTGTGTGTGGAGATCACGGATCAGAGTAAATGGCCATTCACAGCGGCCCTTTACCACGTGATCAGCTGTGTCCAATCACAGCTGATCACGAGGTAAACACATGTCGGTTATCGGTATTCCTTTCCTCATGCTGACCACAAAAGGAGAGGAGAGCCGGTAACTGGCTTGTGTAAAAAGGACATCTACACTGATAATCAGGGCACTGATTATCGGTGTAGATGTCCTGATTATCAGTGCAGCCCCAACAGTGGCCATTAGTGCTTCCAATCCGTGCCCATCAGTGCTTCCTCAGTGTTCCCTATCAATGCTGCCTATCTGTGCCATTCAGTGCAGCCTCATCTGCGCCCACCAGTGTCGCCTCATCAGTGCAGCTTATGAGCGCATGTCAGTGAAGGAGAAAAATTACGGATTTGCAAAATTTTATAACTATTAAAAACTTTTTTTTTTTTCCTTTAAAGTTTTCTGTCGTTTAATTTATTTTTCAATAAAATTAAAAACTCCAGTGGTGATTAAATACCACCAAAAGAAATCTCTCTATTTTTGTGAAAAACATTATATATGGGTACAGTGCTGCATGACTGTACAATTGTGAAAGTGCGACAGAGCTGAAAGCTGAAAATTGGCCTGGGCAGGAAGGGGGTGAAAATGCCCGGTAGGCAAGTGGACCTTACAGTAAAATGCAAGGTCCTCTCATATTGCCTGAGCCCCCCTACCTCCCCTTTACCAATCACCTACTGTAAAAAAAGGGACTTATACTTGCCTTACCTTCCATATTACCAGGCATGACATTACCGTCCTTCTAGTAAAATTACTAGGGAGTGCGTTGCAATAGCGTCTTCTCACAACATTTAGGCTGATTTGTAGTCTCCCGAATCTAGCAGGAAAGAACATGTCATTCTTGCCTAGGTATGGAAGATGGGAGTGAGGAACATTACAAACCTTATCTTCTTTTTTTTTTTTTTTTTTTTTTTTTTTCCCTTACTGATACATTTTACACGTACTTGGTAGTAAATGATTTGTGAAGGGTAAGGGGTCTGGACAGTGTAAGCAGACTTTGAATTTTACCGCAAGGTGCACTCGAAGGTCATGCAGAATCGTACTCCATGCTGTCTTTTTAATTTTACTGAGGGCTAAGCAGGGCTCTGTTACTCAAGTCTGACCCTAAGCAACATAGTAAAGTTTCACCCTTTGGGGCCTTATCCAGCATAATAAAATTAGGAAGTCTCATTGAGCAGGTGTGACCCACGGCTTGTTAGGTGTTAAGAAATCGCTGCTTGTTTCAGGATCCTGCTCTCTTCAAGGTAAGATGAAGGACCCCACTAGGGGAGATTTTGTATATACTTTAAAATGTAAGTTCACCTTTACAGAAAATCTGTAAGGTGAACTTGCACTGGACCCTCTCCCCATCACCCCCTGCTAACCTGGAGTCCGGCGATCCCTCTCACTGACTGATCGCATCGCCGATGTACCGGTCCGGGGATTTGAAATTCCTGTGGCTTACTCTCCTCTTCGCCCGCGGTGGAAGGTTGGACCGGTGAGGTGGCGACCCGATGTGTCAGTGTGGGTGATCGCCGCGCTCCAGGTCAGCGGGACTGGGGCGGGGTGAGGAGGGGGGCGTCCTGTGTAAGTTCGCCTTAAGGATTTTTCTGTAAAGGTGAAGTTACCCTTTAAACCGAAGTTCCAACGTGAAGCTAAATACACAGTTGAAAAACCTATGTTTACTATTTTACTTGCCAGAGAATTTGCAAGTCAGTCTTGTGGTGTGCGCACTGCACAGCTTGGCGGGTGACGGGGTGCGCACTGCACAGCTTGGCGGGTGACGGGGTGCGCACTGCACAGCTTGGCGGGTGACGGGGTGCGCACTGCACAGCTTGGCGGGTGACGGGGTGCGCACTGCACAGCTTGGCGGGTGACGGGGTGCGCACAGCTTGGCGGGTGACGGTGTGCGCACTGCACAGCTTGGCGGGTGAAGGTGTGCGCACTGCACAGCTTGGCGGGTGACGGTGTCACTTTTAGTTCCTGATAAAACCATTTTTTTCCTTCTGGTTCAGCAATTCAGCTTCCTGTGTCACCTTTCTGCCTCCAGCCTATACCTTGTATAATGACATCCGCATCATCACCTCCATGAGTGAGCAGTGAGCTGACCTAGAATGCAATAAAGCTAACCCAGGAAGCTGTAATACTGAACCAAGAAGTAGCAGAGGGATTATCCTGACTGATGGATGTCAGGATATTACAAAAGTGGCTTAGCACAGTTGCAAGTCTTTTGCCAGGTAAAACTTTGCACATTCAGTTATTAGGCTGTTTTCTGGAGTGGCACTTCAAGCATTAACATAATCCCCTCAGTGTTACAAATGTTGGTTGTAGGAAAACAAAATAGCCCCATTGTCACTACCCTGGTACTACTATGCTGCCTGGGAGTGTAAGAGCATGGCAGCTTCCATCAGTGCCTTGTGACAAGAATTCCATTACATTGTAGCCTTTCAGCCCAACTTTTTATTTTTTTTTCTTGTTTAGAGACAGTTCACACCAGGAATTGCACAGGTATGCACTGTGCATTCCTGCGCAGTACATATTTGATCCAGGTGCAGTATGATCTCAGCCCATTAATTTGAATAGGATAAAATCATACCGGACTGCACCAAAAGTAGTGCATGCAAGTAGCGTGATCCGGTGCATGCAAACGCACTACATTTGTGACCTGCGTTTGGGGTGTCGTTAACACGTTAATACGGGTTTCCTAGATTGCGTTCTTATGTGACCTGGCCACAAGGCCTGTTTCACACAGGCTTCCGCGTATATAAGAGCAGCGAGAACAGAACGATTTTGCAGAGCTTTCAACAAGCTTTGTTGAAACCTTTTTAAAGTGCCCTTCAGCTCCTGTTTGGAAATGTTATACACAGATCTTAATGAGAGTGCTGATTGCCACTTTAAGCAAGCTGCTACCAGGCTTCGGCAGGCTTTTACCAAGCTTCAGGTAGTGCTCAAGCCTGCTAGCAGCCTTTTGAAAGTGGCAATCAGCCCTCCTGTTAGCATCTGTTTTCAACGTTTACAAACTAGTGAAGAATGGTACTTTAAAGGCTTCAACAAAACTTGCTGAAAGCTCTGCAAATGCTTTGTCAAAGCTTGAAGTTCACACTGCTCTTATACAAGCTGAAGCCTGTGTGAAACAAGCCTTTGGCTAGGTGAACGCCGTAATTCGTGCGAACTCTCCACACCACTACATTCAAAACGCATTACCCTTGCGATCTGCAGCGGATGTCAGTGCAATCTTAATGACACCCCGAATGCAGTTCGGAAACGCAGTGCGTTGGCCGGCACCGGATCGCATGGTACAAAACCATGCGATTCGGTTGCACTGCGGCTCCACAATTGTTGCATCGCGTCTTTGGTGCTTTCCGGTGGGATTTGAGCCATTAAAAATGAATGGGCTCAAATCGCACTGCACTGAATCCTATGTGAATTTAACAGGAATGTGGTGCGGTTCCTGTGTGATTCACAATGCTGTTCCTAGTGTGAGCTCAGGTTGCAATACTCTTATTCAATATAGAGCTGTCCAATGCAGTATCTCTTTTCTACCACAAGATGTCTTTAGTCTTCTGGGTTGAATGAGGACCAGCATTGTCCTGTCGAGAAAACTGTGGGCAGGGTATAATTGAGAGATCAGCATGGCGCTCTGCATTTCTTGTGTAATGGTGCACAAGCTGCAGGGACATCATGTTTGCCCCCAAGGCTCTGTGCATCACAAAGGACTGGAGAATGTGACCTGTAGCAAACAGAAAACAAAAACTCCTGCGCACAGGTGGATCACCATATAGAGATGTGTCAACACAGGCCTTGCTGCCCTCAAGGACGGGAAACCCTAGTGCAAACCGAGACAAAAGAAAAACAGGGGCGCACCAGCCTAGTGTATTAACTTTTATAAAAGGATTTATTTAAAAATGATTAAAAGAAACAACTCACAAGCAATGGATGGAAGAGGCACAACACGAAGTGTACCGACAGCCAGCATGCGACTATAGGATGAGCGATGCCTTCCAAAAATCGTAGAGAAATGCATACATATCACAACAGCTTACGTGTTTCGAAGGGAAAATCCCTTCTTCATCAGAGCTCTTCATCAGAGCTATGCCCAGCTCTGATGAAGAAGGGATTTTCCCTTCGAAACGCGTAAGCTGTTGTGATATGTATGCATTTCTCTACGATTTTTGGAAGGCATCGCTCATCCTATAGTCGCATGCTGGCTGTCGGTACACTTCGTATTGTGCCTCTTCCATCCATTGCTTGTGAGTTGTTTCTTTTAATCATTTTTAAATAAATCCTTTTATAAAAGTTAATACACTAGGCTGGTGCGCCCCTGTTTTTCTTTTGTCTCGGCATCACATGACTGGCCTGAAAAATTAGCAAAAGTTGGTGCGTATATCAGATTGGTATATAGAGTTGTGAATATTTGTTGTCTTTGTAAAGATATTGGTTTGTGAGTTTTTTTTTTTTTTAAGTTTTTATGTTTTTAACATTTTCTTCTTCCTTGATCCTTTCTTTCTCTAATCCAGTCTTTATGGTACTAGTCCGGTTCTTGCCACCAGTCTGGCCGCTGGTGCCCGCATGGCTGCTCCTTCCACCATTCCTGATTCTAGCACGCCATCAAGCAGCATTGGGCAAACCGTGTCCACAAGCCCACCCATCACACAAAGTGGCCCATCTATAGTTCACTCCTCTTCTCCTCGCTATCGTCCCAATGCAATATCACCCTCAGGACCATTGCCTTTTCCTTCCACTCCTCGAACATTCAGTCTTCCTATCCTGCATCTGTCTTCAAGCCCACGTGCCCTTCCCAGCAGCCCTCTGGCAATACCAGGCAGTTCACCCAGACAGAGGCCTCTGTTATCTCCTAGAATGTCCCCAAGACAAAGTCGGATGCCACTTAGGTATTCCCTCTGTGCGGTTTGCTCATGCATGACCTCTTTGTATCCCTTACATTAGTGACTTCTTTGAGGAGTATGTTCGCTATATCCTAACCCTAAGCCTGCCCCCTGGTGGTCATTAGCAGCTATAACTGGTTAACCTCTGCATGAATAGATAATGAATAAATACTTTTGAGCTTCAACTGCATCTAAAGCCAAAGCTTTTTTACTTAGGTTTAGATCAGGGATCCTCAAACTACGGCCTTCCAGCTGTTGCAGCACTACATGTCCCAGGAGGCATTGTAAAACTCTGACATTCACAGATGTGACTAGGCATGATGGGAATTGTAGTTCCTGAACAACTGGAGGGCCCTAGTTTGAAGACCCCTGGTTTAGATGGTGGGGACAGTTTTGAACCTCTGCCAGGTCTTGTATTGTTTGTGTCCACAATGGCAAGATTTACTCTTTGTCTATCCTGGTGACTATTATCCTAAGGGACCGTAAGTGAGAAAAAAATCCAGAATTTTGAGTTGACACCCGATCAGGAATAGAGAGAATATCTGCCAGGGGTGCCAATGAGGAGGGGGATGTCCCTTATTCAAACTTGCTTTTTGTTGTGTCTATAGGACAGGATGCAAATGATCTTCTCCCCAGTGGGACACAGATAACAGGGAAAAAACCTGATGGAATTTAACCCTTACCTAATCTATAAAGTAAAAAAAAATGGCTTTTGATATGCTTTGATAAGAAAAATATGATACCCCGCAGTCATTTTCTAAACTAGGGAACTGTGGTTCTACAGGGATATACATGCTATACGGAATGGCGACTTTTAAAGTGCCAGACAAAGATAATGTACTACATCATATTGTTAAAATTCATATCAAATTTTATTGGATACATTAAAAAGATACCTTTTTTGTCTTTGTTAAAATACTTTTTTCAACTAAAGATCACATGCGATCCACGTATACAGCGGTAATTGCTCAACATGTTTCGCCAAAGAATGGCTTCTTCAGGAGAATTTTTATTTTACTGTACAAGATGTTCACTGTAGACAAAAGAATACACATTTAGAAACAATATAGACTGGGGCCATATGGCCCTATTAACTACATTTTATACCTAATCAAATTGTTTTACCTTAATCAAATATTTCAAGATTTTTTAAGAAAAAAACTACAGAATAAAACCACGGAATGGGGACTTTTAAGGTGCTAGACAAAGCTAATGTACTGCATCATATTGTTAAAATTCATATAAAATTTTATTGAATACATTAAAAAGATACTTTTTTCTTAAGTTTTTGTAATACAATTTGATTAGGTAAAATGTAGTTAATCTATATTGTTTCCAAATGTGTATTCTTTTGTCTACAGTGAACATCCTGTACAGTAAAATAAAAAGTCTCCTGAAGAAGCCATTCTTTGTCGAAACATGTTGAGCAATTACCGCTGTACTGTATACCTGGATCGCATGTGATCTTAAAAAAAATTATTTTAACAAAGACAAAAGTATCTTTTTTTAATGTATCCAATAAAATGTGATTTGAATTTTAACAATATAATGTAGTACATTATCTTTGGCACCTTAAAAGTCCCCATTCTGTACATGATATGTATTTAGTTTATGGGATGTGGCGCCTTTCTACCCAGACCCCTGGCTGATAAAAAAAAAGAAAATGTCCTCACTTGTGTATCTTAGGGTGGCAAACACCCATTAATTACAGCCAGAGATCTGTGGATTAAACAATTTGGTTTTATTCTGTAGTTTTGCTATATGATCCTGAAATACTTAGCTGAGTGGTTCTTAGGAGTTACTGTCAATTACATATCACGGATCTTTACACTGGCTTATTCAAATTGATCTGTGCTGTAACCGTGTCCTATCCTTACTGTCTTATTACTCTTAAAGTAGAAATAAATTCTAGCACTAACCGTTTTTAAAACATGTTTCTACCGCGGCTGTCGGCTTGTAGTTCTCAATTAACTACCACGGCGCTGTGAGCGCTGTGGTGATGCATTGAGTCTTCCTGTCAGATTGTATCTGCTTACCCGTACGATCTACGGGCACGCCGATACACTGACAGATCTTCAAAACAATAATAAGAGAAGGGCACACCGACCTAGCACAATAACATAATAAAATGTATTTAAACGTAAAAGCAACAAATATACTCAAATGCATGGCAAGTAAAGGCATGTCACAAGTAAAATAATCTCCCCCATCAACTTAGTGATCACCCCCTTCAAATCTGGTGATTTTTCTTTCCTGCAACTTGTGGTTTCAATAAAGAAAATCTCAGCTATGGCTTGCCTTAAGCTTTACTTCCACTTTAAATCCCTTAAAAGCCACCTTTTTTTTTTTCTGTACCAATATAGCATTAATGTACTTATTTTGCAAAAATGAAACCAATTTCCATTAATTCTACACAGGCTTACCTCACTCCCTTCATAGCTGTTTAAACACACTGCTCGATTACTTAATGTCTTACTTGCTATTCAGATTTTAGGTGATGACACAGGAAGGAGTTGACCAGATGATCTCATTAGCACACACCCTGAATCGTCTACCCTCAACTGGTCAACTCTTTCCTGTGTCATGACCTAAAGTCTGACCAGGAAGTAAGGCAGAAGTAATTGAGCAGTGTTTTTAAACCACTATGAAGAGAGTGAGGTAATCCTCTGTAGAATTAATAGAAATAATTTTTTAATTTTTAGCAAAAGAAGTAGTTTAATGCTATATTGGTACACAGGGGAGCTGGAATTTAGAGAAAAAAAAAAGGTGAGCTTAGCCTTAAACGCTCAGAGCTGCTGATATGTCTTTCTGTCAGTAATTGGAGCTCTGTGTTCTTTTCAAGTGACTTTTTTTGAAAATGCAGCATATCCATTCCTTGGAGACCGGTGACATCACTGAAAATGTATCCTTTCCATTCATTAGTGGCCGGTGACCTTTTTGAGAATGCAGACAATCCATTCCTTGAAACATCACTTTGAATGCAGCCTATTTCCTACAGACCGGGGACATGACTTCCTCCATTCTTAAAATCCAGCCTTTCCTTGTTAATATTAATCATTTGTGGCAGCTGGACACATTCCAGAAGCAGAGTAGCTTTTAGATCTAGGAAAATTATAGAAAAATATCTGCTGACTATCTTTATTTTGAGCAGTTTGTTTTAGTGACTTTGTATTCTTGACTTCTTACCAGTTGTAATGACTCCTCCGTTTAGTTCTAATGTATACCTTTGTCATGTAAGGAGGAAAAAGCTTTTCTCTGCATTAAACAGCATGCAATGTGGTTAAGCTTAGTGTGTGTGTGTGTGTGTGTGTGTGTGTCGAGATGCCCTGTACTCTCACCCACTCATTACCTGTGTGTTTACATCATGCCAGTGCACACGACAGTCCGCTGTCCCTCCTCTTCCTCTCCCACGCTGAGGAGGCCGAGGACAGCAGTGATGATGACGGCAATGAAGAGGATTTTTCTAATGTGCAGTTTGGGTCCAGGTACAGATCAGTATGGCATGCTTGAGTGTCCGCGCACTCACTAACAATCACAGATACCAGTTGCTGTGTTTGGGCAGGGCATTGTGGCATTCTCTTTCACAATCAGAAGTAATCTTTAGGCTTAGATAGGCTTTTGAGCAAAGGGCAAAACTCACATTTGTTCAGAGCATGGTTTTCTAGGGATTGAAGCACATTTAAGTGTATTTTGCAGTTTACTAATCCTTAATGTGATAGCTGCAATTATTTTTCTTTTTTCAGACTAGTTTGCCTTTATTTTCACTGGGTGATTCTTTGAATCACACCCTTCCTTACTCTGGGTGGCTACACTCAAGTCTCCATTGTATCTATGGAGGGAGCCATGGTTGTGCTTGTAAAAATGTTTTCCTCTTTTCATCTTTGTTTTGTGGGAGATGGAAGGAATATTCGTTTACAGAAGAAAAATAACATTCCCTCTTTCAATTCAACTCACAGGAAGTGACGAGGACACTGCATTTTTTTTGGCACGATCAACCGGTTATTTCCTGTACTTGCTGAAAATGTTCTTAGCGTGATAAAGATAGTGTAACCACCACCTCGCTTTATTGACGTTCAAAGGCAGTTACAGTCATGGCCAAAAATATTGGCACCCCGGCATTTCTGTCATAATGCACTACTTCGCCCAGAAAATTATTGCAAATGTTTAGGCATTCTCGTGTTTATTTCTTTTGTTTGCATTGGTATGACTCAAAAAAAAAAAAAAAAAAGTGGAGAAACAAAAAGCCAAATCTGACCTATTCCACACAAAACTTCAATAATGGATTAGACAAAATTATTGGCACCCTCAATTTAATATTTGATAGCACGCCCCTTGGAAAAAATAACTGAAATCAATCGCTTCCTGTAACCATCAATAAGTTTCTTACACCTCTCTGCTGGAATTTTGGACCACTCTTCTTTCACCAACTGCTCCAGGTCTCTGTTTGGAAGGCTTCGTCTTCCCTACTGCTTTTTTGAGATCTCTCCACAGGAGCTCTATGGTATTTAGATCTGGACTTATAGCTGGCCAGTTCAGTACTCTCCAGCTCTTTGTCTTAAACATTCTGGGTGCTTTTTGACGTGTGTTTTGGGTCATTGTCTTGCTGTGGGACCCATGACCTCTACGGAGACCCAAATTTCTGACACCGGACCGCACATTGCTCCCCAGAATTCTTTGGTAGCCTTCAGATTTAATAATGCCATTCACACGATCAAGACATCTATTGCCTAAAGCAGCCTCAAAACACCCATGAACCTCCACCACTTGTGACTTAAGAGACTGTATTCTTTTCTTTAAAGGCTTCATTTCTTTTTCTGAAAACAGACTGATGGGCTTTACCAAAAAGCTGTCATTTTGTTTCGTCTGTCCACAGGACATTCTCCCAAAAAGATTCTGGCTTCCTCAGGCAAGTTTTGTCAGACGCCCAATCTGGCTTTTTTATGTTTCTGTGTCAGCAGTGGGGTCCTTCTGGGTCTCCTACCATAGCGTCCCTTTTCGTTCAGATGGCGATGTATAGTGCAAGCTGACACAGTTCTACCCTGTGCCCGAAGGTCAGCTTGAATTTGTCTGGAAGTTGATCAAGGTTCATTCTCCACCATTGGAAAAATCCTTTGTTGCAATCTGATTAATTTTTATCTTTGGTCCAAGGAGATTAGCTACAGTACCATGGGCTGTAAACGTAATGGCAATGTTGCGCACAGTGGACACGGGAACATGAAGATCTCTGGAGATGGACTTGTAACCTTAAAGGGTAAGTTCACCTTTACAGAGTTTTCTGTAAAGGTGAACTTACACTTTAAGATTGTCCATTCTTTTCCACAATTTTTGTTTTCAAATCCTCAGACAATTATTTGCTGCTCTTTCTCTTCTCCATGCTCCATGTGCCACACACAACAGAAAGGTTGAGTCAAATTTTCACCATTTTTTTAACTGGTTGCTGGTGTGTTTTTTATATTGTCAGCACATGTTAATTGATACAGGTGAGTTTATTTAAAAACTACAGGAGCATCGCAAACCTGGAATGCAATTTATTACTTAGTTTTGAGAAGGTGCCAATAATTTTGTCCAGACAGTTTTTGGAGTTTTGCATGGAATGTGTCAGATTTGGCTTTTTGTTTCTCCTTTTTTTTATTTTTTTTTTTTGTCATACCAACAAAAGAAATAAACCTGAGAATGCCTAAACATTTGTAAGTGCAACAATTTTCTGTGCACAGTGGTGCATTATCTGACAGAAAAGCAGGGGTGCCAATATTTTTGGCCATGACTGTATCTGCAGCCTGAGCCCCTGTCTGAAATAATTGAAATGAGGAGATTTAGCCCCCGTGCTTGGTGTGTGTTAACCTAAAAAAAAAAAATAGATCCTGTTCCTTTAAAGCATGTTATACAGCACAGTGCTTGTGCTGTGTCATTTGGCCCCCTGTATCACCTGAAATACCTGGCTGATCCTGCCTGGTTCTGCCCTCCCCCCTGTAAACTGACCACGGTTTATAATGGCTGCTGAGCCCTGACACCGTGGTCCATTTACATGCCTCCGTCTTTCGCTGTCTCTCCTCTCCATCCTCTTCCCCCTCCCTTCCCTGCCTGTCAGCACTGTGTGTCCGTGCCTTCCCCCTCCCCTCCTGCTCAAATTAGGGTTAAATTTACATTATCCTCTCTTGGTTGATTCATGTAATGTGCCCCCCCCCGTGACTGTGCTTTATTTAAAAAAAAAATGCAGTCATATAACGGTTTACAGAGCGCCGACCAGCGCTCACGTGACCGCTCTCCTCTCTTGCATGACAGCTGCAGCGGGTGGGGCCGCCTCTCTCCTCCTCCCCTCCTGACTGACGTCAGTGGGGGATCTTCAGCCCCACCCACTGCAGCTGTCAGGTTGAGAGGTGGCAGGTTGCGTGAGCGCCGATCGGCGCTCTGTAAATAAGTATATAGCTGCATTTTTTTTTTTTTTTTATAAAGCGCAGTCACAGGGGGACATGAATCAACCGAGAGAATTATGTAAATTTAACCCTGTGGGTTAACAACCACTTTAAACTAAATGGGTATCTATAGCAGCATCTCCCCTAGCTGCAAGTTTGTCTCAGCAAGGTTGCCTATAAGATCCCAGGTTCACCATAGATGATCAACCCCATTCTGGGAGTTATTGGAAAGTGTTTAACTCTCTTCTGAATATTTTGTTAACCATGTAGTGGTTTCCATGTGACTTGCATGCGCTACCATTGTGGGTAAAAGAACTGGTTGGTTACAAAATTCCTCCTATAGGCCTGCATCACCATGCCTCCTTGAAAGGCACTATATTCAGTTATACATCACATAATCCCATATTCATTTGTGAATAGGTGACATTTTCTGAACTGCTTCAGCCACACAGTCTGCTGATAGCGCATAATAACCAAAATATTGTTTGCCGCTTTTCTATTTAGCTTGCGCAAATTTTAGTTTTATTTTTTTTAAGCATATTGCATAGTATATTGCTTAATGGGTGCTAATGTGAAATGCTGGTAGAATAGAAAAACGGAAATGCCCAGCATTTGTCCTTTGTAAAAAGTCCACACAAAGGAATGGTTCTTAAAGATGACATTGGGCCAGCCTTGTTGACCAGCACAGATGCAAAGCTCAGACGCTTTAGAAAGTCCTCTGCCCCTGTTGGGGGGTTGATGGGATATGCAGGCACAATCTGAGCACCATCCGACGCTCTATAAACTTGCAAGAATCCCTTGTAGTAATCCACCAGTGTGTGAAAGGACAGCAGTCTGGCAGCTGTAGACATAGAGGGGTAGAAAAATACATGTTAAGAAAACACTGAGAATTCTTGCCATTTATGATTCCATATCAATCAGTGAATATTTACTGCTTAAAGTGGTTGTAAACCTCACATGAAATATGAACAAAGCATATCCCTCTATAGTGTGTACTTGTCTCAGTCCAGAGCACTAAGGCTGGGTTCACACATATGCAAATTGGATGTGGGTTTCCCTGTATCCAATTCACATGACAGGCGAGTGTGACCAGCTCTCAATGGAGACGGTTCACACTGGTAATGAATATGATATTGCGGATTTTAGAAAAAAGGGAAAGGATGCCCCCTTTCGACGCGTTTCACTCTGAAGGCTTCCTCGGGGGTTCGAGGGGTGCAGTTTGAGTATGATTGCTGGAAAAAGAAAAATACATATAATACATAATCAAATGTATAATATACAATATTTCAATAAAGCTACATAAGCATATGGAACTTACAATAGACACTAAAAAACGATATCCACCACTAAAGGATCGGATCAAAGCGTTCATGATCTCTCAACGCACTTAAAAGTGTAAATGGTGTAATATGGAAAATGGTGTAGGCGCGAATACCTGAAGTTTATAAATGATGGATTTTGAACAGATGTGGAGAAGAAAAGACTGCAGCTAAATGCGTACAACTTGTGTAGGAGGATTTGTTTCATTTCTGTGTATCGCCTTAGGATAGTCACTTCTGTGGATATATACAAGGGTTTACAACCACTTTAAGCCTCCTTCATGATAATATTAAACTAGCTACAGACAGTATAATTTTGAATAGTTCCATGAAGGTACCCCTAAATGTGTAATGGTTGTCCATACTGGGTATAAAGGTTAATGTGAAAATATATCCGCGCTTGGAAAATAAAATAAAATATTACAATGAGCAGCTGTGCACTATAACCCAGATACCAGGCACAAATAATAATGTATAGATAAAAGTTCAATGCTAGATAAGTAAAATGCAATTCCTGCATACAACACAATGCACGTGATATGTGCAAACATCCAAATAGATATACTAAAGTGCAATCAATAATATATGAGCAATATAAGAAAACAATAAAAATTGCATAAAAACTGTGAATACATTCTAAAACGCATATGCAATATTACATCGCATGTGAGAGGATGCAATTATGTGCAAAAAGAAAAGGTTCATATAGAGCTGAATTTCATCAAAGAAAGTCCCATGGTGGAAAAGTGTATTGGAAATGACGATCAGACACCTGCCAGCATGATACCCATCACCACAACAAAATGGAGGCTTACCAGAAAACCAGCGACTCCAGCTTGACTGGATCTGTGATCCACTGAGAAGGAAGTCCGGAAGTTTTAATCCAGTAGCCTTGGATAGTATACACCAGAAGGTTCACAGCTGATCAGGGCTTGTTATTGGGAGACCTCAGTGTCAGAATGTATATGAAACAAAACACTCCACATAGTGTGATATTGTCTGTGCATCTGATTTAATAAGTAGTACACTTGCATAAAAGTGTAAAGTTCAGGCTGAGAACGTATCGCAATTTAAACGAATCAGTTCCCTGACCATAAACTTGCTTTACTTTAATGTCATAAAATAATGAAGCCAGAGACAGCCAGGCAACTAGCAACCTTTATGACGTCATTTATGACGAAACGATCATAGAGGCATCCACGTACACACGCTGCGGTGCATGCATGACCGCAAACAGCGGTCATGCATGCACTGCAGCTTGTGTACGTGGCTGTCCCTACGATCGTTTTGTCATAAATGACATCCTAAAGGTTTCTAGTTGCCTGGCTGTCCCTGGCTTTATTATTTTATGATGTTGTAATAAAGCAAGTGTATGGATCAGGACAACCAGGGTGAAATCAGAGCTAACTTTATTCAAATTAGTTACTCGTGAAAATATTGAAGCCTTGGGATCAACATGACAGCCAGGGAGTTGACCTTTTCAAATGGAGGGGTTAGCGGGGGGGGGGCTCTATACGTTTCACCACAAGTTTACTTTAAATCCATCATGATGGACTGCACATTGTTTTTCAGCTTCTTATACTGATCTGGAGCTCTACCTTCTGAAATGTGATGAAGTTACAAGGCTTTCATTCAATTTGCTTTTTAGAGTTGTGCTGCTTATATTGACTATAACGATTTGATTTTCTGCCTGTGTTTTGGTGACTAACCGTGTGAAGGTGTGACAATCGCTCATATTTGCTGACCGCTCAGTGTGAGCTCTCTTGGTGCCCATGATGGGACGGAGGATTCTGGGAATTTGGAAATAACCTAAAAAGTATATTCTGTTTTACAGTGGAACTAGCAGTACGGAGTCATGCGGCGATCATTTCACAATTGAAGCTTGCAAAGAGACAGAGATGCTTAACTACCTCATTGAATGCTTTGACAGAGTGGGAATAGAGGAGAGGAAAGCACCAAAGGTGAGAATCCATTCCAAGCCAGCTAAGTGTTCTGCACATAAAATATTATCGTAGATAAAGTGTACTTGGGGTACTTTCACACTGGTCTTCATCCTCGGCGCTGCCGTCTTCATCCTCGGCGCTGCCGTCTTCATCCTCGACGCCAGTTACCCGCTAAAAACAAAAAAAGCCGCTCTTTTCCTGAGGCTGTCTCCCTCTGTGTTGTCCTCCACTGGCGTCACTCGGCGAGCCCGCCCCTTGTGTGTATATTTAGATACTCGCGCTGTGTGAAGTAACTTAATAAACAATAAATAATTTCAAACCACTGCAGCTGCTGTCCACAAAGTGCTAAACCACTCATAAATCAAATAACAATACAGTGCTTACAGTCTTAAATCCATATCAGTGAGTGACAAACACATGAAAATAATATATAGTCCAAAATCTTATATAAAGTGCTTGGTGCTCTAAAATATTAAGAAAAAATTAAAAACATTATAGTATTAAAAAGAACTTCAGAACATACAAGCAAAAAACCCTTAACATACACATGGGACTTGGCTACAACATGTAAAAATGAATTTAAAGTGAAAAAATAAACATAACATAAAAATAAAAAATTTTGTTTTGCACAGAAAACCGCCAAACCAAATAATTTGTTAAAATATTACATCTTTAACCACTCGCGGACTGCCCACCGTACATGCTCTGCGCCAGATCCCTTGCCTAGTACGTTTATCTGACACTTCCGGGTCTGGGACGCGCACCGCCAGCGGCCTGCTCGCGCTGTGTTTATACACAGCGGGAGCTGATCAGCAGGTACGGTGGACTTAATCCCGGCACCCGCCGATGCTTCGATACACAGGCAGAATGGCAATGTTAACAAGGCAAATTGTCCTTCTGTGAGTACAGAAAGCATGGATCCTGTGTTCCTGTAAAGCAGGAACACCGATCCATGCCTTCCACTAGTCAAAACCCCTCCCCCACTACACTGAATCACAAGATAGGCACACAGTTGACCCTTTAATCGCCCCTGATAACCCCTTCCCAGTCAGTGTCAGTACAGCGGTAGTGCATATTTTTTAGCACTGATCACTGTATTAGTGTGACAAGTGTCAGTATCTGATTTTGTCCGCCGCAATATCGCAGTCCCGCTAGAAGTCACTGATCGCTGCCATTACTAGTAAATTTTTTTTTAAATCCCATAGTTTGTAGACGCTATAACTTTTGCGCTTGCCAATCAATATACGCTTATTGGGATTTTTTTTTTTTTATTATTTAAAAACATATAGCAATTTTTTTATTGGATATGTTTTATAGCGGAAAGTAAAAAAAAAAATATATATATATTTATTTATTTTGCAGAGGTGATCAAATGCCACTAAAAGAAAGCTCTATTTGTGGGAGAAAGGGGGCATAAATTTTATTTGGGTACAGTGTCGCCCGACCGTGCAATTGTCAGTTAAAGTTATGCAGTGCCGTATCGCAAAAAATAGCCTGGTCAGCAAGAGGGGTAATTCAAGTATTCAAATTCCTTAATTTTTATTTTTTTACAACTCTTTTTTTTAAAACCACAAAATAGCCATAAATGACTTGTATACATTGGTTTTAAGTATACATACTGAGTGATACTTAGCATGTATACTTATTTGATCACCTCTGCGTTTTTTTTTTTATTTTTTGTGCTATTAACAAAAACAGACTGACAATTTTGAAAAAAAACACACTTTTTTACTTTCTGTTATAAAACACATCCAATAAAAAAAAAAAAAAAAAAATCAGTTTAGGCCAATATGTATTCTGCTACATAGTTTTGGTAAACAAAATCCCAATAAGCCAATATTGAGTGGTTTGCGCAAAATTTATTGCGTCTACTATGGGATGTATACTGGAATTTTACTAATAATGGCAGCAATCGGCGACTTGTAGCGGCACTGCAATATTGCAGCGAACAATCAGACAGGAACTGACACTTTTGACACTTTGTGGGAATCAGTGACACTAATACAGTGATCAGTGCTAAAAATATGCACTGTCGCTATACTAGTGACACTGGCTGGGAAGGGCTTAAGCTAGGGTGATCAAAGGGTTAACTCTGTGCCTAACCAGCGTTTGTGTGTTGCTTTTACAAAGGGAGGTGGTGGATTTTATTCCCTGCTTTGCAGATCAGCTTCTGCTGTGAGTAATCGCAGCAAAAGCGGCCCACACCTCCTCTAGGCGGAAGTGCAGAATCACTTAAGATATAGGTGATTCTGCACGGAACGGCTGCCCTGTAGCAGTATATCTGCTATGCGGCGATCAGTAAGTGGTTAACATGTACTCAGTTGTGATTTATAGCTGTGAAAACAATTATAAATCGTGTAATGTGGCTCTTTTCTACCCTGCAGATGTGCAGCCAGCCAGATGTGAGTCAATTCCTGAGCAACATTCGGTCCCAGTGTATCTGCCATGCTGCGCTGGTGTTACAGGGAGCGCTCACCCAGCCAAGGTAAATACTGCTTTTTGCGGGTTTGTTTTTTTTAGACAAATTTTCCTCAGGCGTTGACATAAACTCTTTGGTGCAGGTCTGTACAGCAGCCGTCTCTCCTGGTGCCATATATGCTCTGTAGGAATCTACCCTTTGGGTTTATTCAGGAACTTGTGAGGACGACCTATCAGGACGATGAAGTGTTCAGACAGGTAAGACAGACACAGCCATGTAGTACAAGATCACAACCGTAATCGCAGGTCATTCATTAAATGTTTCATTTCCCAGTGTAAAACCTTGTGACATCAGTGAAGACACATCAGAGAGCGTTAACAATTTGACAGGTGCATTTGACCTGCCGTTGACCACCTTCTGACCTGCATTTGACTGACTTTAAGTGGGTTTTGCATTTTCTTAGACTCTTTTCACATGGGGCTGACTCCAGTAGGAGTCCGCATGCTCAGCATGGAATCTGGCTGCTGATCCCCCGCTGAGCAAGCGGATGGGTGGTTTGTGTCTGTTCCGCCTATGCAGAGCTGACAGACACAACCTGCTCTCCTCTGGGTGGTTGGATGTAAACAGACCAGCTGTCCGTTTACACCCAACTGCCATGGATCCAATATTGGTGGGTGTCAACAGAGGCATGTCTGACATCCGCTGCTCCATAGAGGGCAATGTATGGTTCGATTGGGTCCTCTTGGGAAAAAAACGGACAGACAGACTCGATCGTTTTGCCTGTATGAAAGGCCCTTTGGACTTGTGTTGCTATGCAGACCCCACTTAAAGTGAGCAAAAGTTTGTCAACACAGATCTTAAATATCAGATTCTAAAGAAAAAGGCTTAGTAATGTTATAAAAAAAAAAAAAAAAAGTGTTGTGCACTGCTGTGCTATTGGCATGTTTTGAATCTTGCTGAAATCTTTGCCTTGGTAAATACAAAGAGCGTTCCAGTATTGGACTAGCACTGGGTCACTTGATCAGTTGTAGGGCAGGGGTTATGTTGAAAGGATCACTTTTCATGCTGAGCCTTTGACTGGCCTGCTTTGCCTGAGGGGGCTCGTTCATAGGGTGGGGTGGTGGAGGGGGGCTATAGAACCTTGCAGTTGAACCACCCTTTTACTGCCCCCCCCAACTGCTACCCCCTTAAGCAAAGGGACAGCAGCTGGGGGTGTACACATGCTGCAGCCATTCTGCTTTGCTTCATGGTCGTGGCAAGAATGATACCCCCTGTTGCAAATGAAAGGGTCTGTTTTTGCAAGCACCTGCATGCAATGCACATGATTGCGGTGCAGTAGTGCAAGGATCAAGGGGTTAAAGCGTGTGGTAGGGAGTTGATACCATGCCTCCTCACCGCCTGTGAAATGCTCTCTGAAGAGCAATCTGAATGCAGATTGCTCTTCACAGACTACTACTAGTGTGAACGAGCCCTTAAAATCGGTCCACATGGATTCTTCAATAGAGATCATGTGATCAGTGCTTCTGCACTAAGCATGTGTGACCCAGTGCTTCAGTGAGAATGACGTGCCTGGAACCAGAACGCTCCTGGGATGTGCACGTCAGATATCCGAGAAAGCATCGGCATCCATTTACTGCAGCTGGTGGAGGGTGGATCTGGCACTCGTTATTAAGAGGCCGGCTGCCTGAATGCAGAAAAGACAACTCCTGATGATGTCATAGAGGAGGCTGGCGGCATGGGACCTGGTGTTTGGTAGCTGAGTGGTGGAACACATCAGGACAGTGCTGGGGAGAGTGTGAGTATGTGAAGTCAGGATAAAAGGTAAGAATAAGGCCAGCCATACATTGTTTAGAATCTCCGTCAGTTCAGCAGGAGCCGGGCGAGATTTGAACTGTTAATAGGCAGACTGAATGTACCAAGTTGATCGACTTTGGTACAACCAGCCTGTCGGATTTTCTTGCGATTATTGCTAGTGGCTGCTACAGCCACTAGTGATAATCACTGTCTTCTTCCAGCGGGGGCAACTTCCCCTGCCTCCTCTGTGGTTGCAGGAAAGAAATTTGCTCCGTGTATGGCCTGCCTAAAGTTACGTTTGCTTTTTTACTGCACAAAATGCATGCACAGTGTTTTCCATGTATTCCAGTGACTCTAGTTGACACCATGCAGACTGACTGCATGGTGTGAACTGGAGCCGTTGGAATACATGGGAAAACACTGTGCATGCATTTTTGGTGCAGAAAAAAAGCGCATGCAACTGCATCTGGTGTGAACTGGAAAGTCTTGTGTCTGCACCTCTCCTGTACTTTAATGCAAACATTCTTTAGTGTGTGTGCAACTTGCTGGAACCCTCCCACAGCTCTTCTCTATGCACAGGCTATGTACAGCACAGTGATGATATCACAGCAACTTTATTATATTTTTATCCTTTCTGGAAATTGAGGAATATATTTGAAGGAGAATTTTTGAGCCCAGAATATAGCTGTAATGAATGATGAACGGATTTGCTGTCCTGTAGTGTTAAAACATTAACCTGTATTTCTTCCACAGATATTTATTCCAGTTCTGCAAGGTTTGGCTCTAGCTGCTAAAGACTGTTCTCTGGACAGTGATAACTTCAAATATCCACTAATGGTGAGATGTTCTTGCTGCCTGTCATGAGTAAAATGAAACGAGCGCCAACCCCAATAATGTTGCATTGCAATAATCACAAGAATAAAATGCTAGAAGGGGGAATTGGCTAATAACCACTAAGGGTTCACTTTTATCATTTTGTTTATTATCTTGCTATAACCCATCCAACACAATTATCGATGTTTAGTTCTTTATCATGTTGTGTGGCGATTGTCTTTCTTTTTTTTTTTTTGATCAGGACAGCAGAAGGAGTTGTTCTAGCCACAGACAGATTTTTTTTTTTTTTATTCCCTTTTATTTCAACCTGATCTTGATCCCATCAGATTTGACTGGATATTTTCCGACTTGTCTGCTTCTTTTTTGCAGTTGACCTATAAAAATGATTGAAAGCCTCCTCCCCCCTCCTCTCACTTTTGGATACATTTATGTTTTTGTGGGGGGCCGGGTTCTGACAGGTATTCACTCCTACTTCTGCTAGGATAGCTTAGGCCAGGCTTGTCCAAACTCCATTTCATTGCTGGCTGCATCGACATTATGGTTGCCTTCAAAGGGCCGGTTGTATCTATAAAACTATATAAATTATCCAGGGAGAACACCCCCCCCCCCCCCCCCCCCCCAAACAGAACCCCCCCAACAGGAGTGTTCTGCGCAGGATTCAGGGGTGCGCTGTGTAAAGTGCGAAGGGTTCAGGGGTGCGCTGTGTAAAGTGCGAAGGGCTCAGGGGTGCGCTGTGTGCAGTGCACAGGGTTCGGGGGTGCGCTGTGTACAGTGCGCAGGGTTCGGGGGTGCACTGTGAGATTGTAATTGACCAACAGTTTCCAAATTGTGGGCTGTTCCACGTAGCCAGATAACCTTTCTTGAAACAGAAATGTAACATGCACAATTAGAGTTTTAGCATATTTGGAGATCTAGAAATCTTCTAGAATGCCAAGGTAAACTGCCATGATTCGTGAAAAATCGGTTCAGTCATCTGCTATTTTGACCTAAGTAAACTGACATTGAGTCACTGAACTTTGTACTTGGCCATTGTGTTTTGTGTCTCCTTTTTGAAGACTTGAGGCAGATAATATGCATAACCTATTACAGGATAACCTTTCTTTCTTATTCTCTGCAGGCGTTAGGTGAGCTCTGTGAGATTAAGTTTGGAAAAACTCATCCTGTATGCTCTTTGGTAAGCTGTTCTGTTTATACTGTTTACTGCTTGTTCACTAATTAGGTTAATGTGACTGTCAGCCCTGGTTTACACTGCACCTCGTATGTGATTCGCACAGGAATCGCACCCCATTCCTTTGCAAATCACATGCGATTCTGTGCGGTGTGATTTGAGAGCTTTCATTTTACTTTTCTCAAATCGCACCGTATCCGCATAAAATAAAAGGTGGCGTGTGTGTGTGAAAATGCAGCCAAATGAATGGCAATGTGTATATTGTGTGCAACTATCACATGCAGCAGGTTTTTGTATTCAAATATTATATTAGTATTATACTATTACAGATGCGAACATGTGTTAGCATGTCCAATCCTGTAAAGCTGGGTACATACAGTCAGCTTTTTTTCATTCAACCCAACGGGCTGAATGGAAAAAAAAAAAAAAAAACCTGACAGATCACTGTACCAACACAAGCAATGTTGGTGTGGCAATCTCTATACTGTGCCTTTTTGTGTTCTCACCCCCCCAGAACACACTGATCAGCACTCGCAGCCTTTTGTCTGCAAGCGCTGAACTTTGCTGGACTTATGAACAAGTCGAACTTACGAAACGGAACACGTTTGTAAGTAGGGGACTTGCGGTGATGCAAAGGCCATCGCACACAAATTGATAGCTAAAGTAGGCAGTGAGAGGCTCCATGCAACAGCTTTTCCTTCGTGTTTTCAAATATCCTGTATATTCTCTTCTATTAAAGTGTATATCGGGCATATATATCACATATGCTGTATATATAGTACATCTCTTGCAGTACGTGGATATTCTCCATGTTGTCTTTTTTAAAAATGCTGCAAATACTTGTTTATTTGCCAGAAGTTGTGTGCTCCTCACTTCCTGTTTTTCCTTCCTGCAACACTTTGCCTCTGCTGCACTTAAGGCTACTTTCATACTGAGGCGCTTTACAGGCGCTACAGCGCTAAAAATAGCGCCTGTAAAGAGCCTGTCTCTCCAGTGTGAAAGCTCAAGTGCTTTCACACTGAAGCGGTGCGCTTGCAGGACGGTAAAAAGAGTCCTTCAAGCTGCATCTTTGCTGCGCTGTAGGAGCGGTGTATACTCCTAAAGCACCCCTGCCCATTGAAATCAATGGGGCAGCAGCGCTTTGCCGGCGGTTTTAAACCTTTTTTGGGCGCTAGCGGGGGGTTAAGAGCGCCCCGCTTGTGGCCGAATAGCGCCGCTAAAACGGCGGTAAAGCCCACCCCAGTGTGAAAGTAGCCTAAATCTGAAGCAGTATTGTAAACCCCGGCCAGTTCTACACTGGACTATAGAATGCCTCCCCTCATGTTATGGAGATGAGCAGCAATTGTGCTTGAACTTCTACTTGTGTGGAAGACACGGAAGATTCTAAAAATGGCTGTATTTCCCTTTTTTATTGCTTTATCCTCCGTTTATCCCAAACTATTAAACTGTGCTCCTCTTCTAGTGTGTAACATTGATGTATTTTGCAAATTTCAGATATCATCTTTGCCCCTTTGGTTGCCCAAGTCTTTGAGTCCAGCCACTGGCCGGGAACTGCAGCGTCTGTCTTACCTAGGATCCTTCTTCAGCCTTTCTGTGTTTGCAGAGGATGATGTAAGTTCTGAGTGTTCTTTTAATTGCTTCTCGGAAATAATCACGTCAGAAAAAGGACATGTTTGTCGCAGTTACTAATCAGATTTTCCCTTTTGTGTGTTCTTGAATTTGTAAGATAATTGAATTGGTTATTATGACTAAGACCTGCCAGAGATGGCCAGATGTCCCCCAAGAGTGGCAATCAGGGAGATAGCTGCTTGTCGGCTGTAATATACCTGTGTCCCATGCTTGCTTCTTGTGCATCTGGCCTGATAGACTGAAGTGCCACTAGTACAGGTAACCACGTCCTTTATACGAGGTGTGTCTAAAAAATGTGGTGAATGGTATCCGAAAATGAACAAAACCGAAGATGCAAACAAATTTACCTTTTATTGGCCTTCAAAATAATCGCCATCCTTCACAACCCACTTTTGGCAATGTTCTTAAAGCTTCTGGAAACCGTCGGCAAAGGCCTCTTTTAGGAATCGATTGCGGAGCCGCTGTCACACATTCTTGGATTGCTGCCACGTCTGCAAAACGTGCGCCTTCCATGATGCTCTTCAGGCGGGAGGAACAGAAGTCTGCAGGTGCCAGATCAAGGGAGTATCGAGGATGCCGCTTGGATTCAGGATCAAACTGGTAGCATCAAGGTCTCCTCCCCTGAGACGATGGTTGGTAGAAAGGATGGATCCTGGTCACACGTGGTAATGAAATCTCCAGAGGTTTCCATCCGTTTTGCTTTCTGTTCGTCTTTTGAGCTTGTACGGCACAAACTGAGAACAGATTTTCCACTTGCCCAAATCTTTGTGGACGATGGTGTGCACCATGTCCTTGCCGATCTCATGCCAGCATTTGTTGCACGCGCTCGATCGTGTCTGGCGTTTCTGCTTATCAACGGCCGACCCGAACGTGGCTCATGGCTTCCGTCCCATACACTTTAATTACTGTAAGAGCGGCAAGGATGTGGAATTCCCTTCCACAGGTGGTGGTCTCAGCGGGGAGCATCGATAGTTTCAAGAAACTATTAGATAAGCACCTGAACGACCACAACATACAGGGATATTCAATGTAATACTGACATCTAATCACACAAATAGGTTGGACTTGATGGACTTGTCTTTTTTCGACCTCACCTACTATGTACCTTGCACCAACATTTAATGCGTCTGTCGCCATTTTCCCCAATTTGTAGCACAACTTGGTGTTTACCCATTGCTCCATTGCACTGTGAACCTACCTCTCACACTGTGTTCGACTGCCCACAGCGGGTATAGTCATGTGTACTCTATGCTAGGTGTCGCTTCTCGACTTGTCTCTGGATAGCCATGTGCATGTGCGCGCACCTAGCCCAAATTGTCGTTGAGATATCGGACCGTTCACCAAACTTTTTAGACACACCTCGTATATCTCACTGAGAAGCAGGGAGCATTGGCCAGGTCTTAGGATTTTTTTTTTTTTTTTAATAGGAACCACTTTCCATTATACTGAACACTTCTAATGTCAGAAATTCTCATTATCTCCTCCTAGGGCCCCTTAATAGCTCATCCCTGTTCCAGATATTACACTGAGCTGGCGATTTACTCTAGCGTTGCACTGTTAATATTCAGACTTGCATAGCTGTTCTCGTAGACACTTGTGATGACCTTGGGGTTTGGTTCAGTTTCAGATCGATCTAAGAAAGAATTTTGCTTTGTGTTGTTTTTCTTGCAGAGTAAAGTTGTGGAGAAATACTTCTCTGGCCCAGCAATTACTCTAGAGAATACCCGGGTTGTCAGCCAGTCGCTACAGCATTACTTGGAGTCTGCGCGGGTAAGTTTCACGCTATTACATTCAATTTGAATAGAGCCGTCTTTCATTTACCCAGATCCCCTATAGCATGGGTGTCAAACTCAATTGCATGGTAAAATGCATCAGCTTAATGATTGCTTTCAAAGGTCCAGTTGTATCTGTAAGAATAGATGTCAAAAGCGCCCCCCACCCTCCCTTACATCACATTACATCACATTGCATCCCCTTACCTTCTGCTGCGGGAAAGAAGCTAGGAGGAGGAAAGTGTGGGGTCTGGAGGAGGACCAGAAGAGAGCTGGAGTCTGCTGAATGCTGAGACCAGTTGAGGCAGAGAACAGATTTCTGGGGCTGCACAGAGAGGCACAGGATCTGTATTCTGTCCTCTCTGCTGCCAACTAGTGAGACGGGGAAGCGGAGATGAACCTCTCCGCAGCTGCGCAGAGAAGTGCAGGATCTGATTGAGGAGTTCTGTCCTCTTCTCTCCTGCCAACTGCTGAGAGAAGGTGGGGTGCCGCAGCTGCAGAAGTGCGAGGGCCACATTAAATGGTCTGGCGTGCCGGATTTGACTCGCAGGCCTAGTTTTACACATGTGCCCTATAGTCTTGTGGCTGGGTACTAGAAGCATGTTAGATGTAGCCTTGTAAAAAGGTAAACTGTAATATCTAGCATTCATTTTTAAAATCGCTACGTAGTGTTAATATATATCTTTATATTTATGAACACAATTATTATTTTTATTATTATTTTTATGGCTGTAACAGGATTTTTTAGGTTAAAAAAAAAAAAAATAAAACGTTTTGGCTATACATGAATTTGTATAGCCAAAACTTTTTTCCTTAGTGTTTTTTTTTTTTTTAATCTCATGACAGCCATAAAATGTTGGATTTGTCATTGCTTTCTGTCTCAGTATCAACAGTCACCTGAACAAATAATGGGCATCGCAGGGACACAGATGGCAAAAAGAGAAAAAAAGACAAATTTTAATCCTTCTCCACTTAATCAAAAGGAAAAAAAAAAGCTTTAGATTTACTTTCTTATCAAACTAAATCCTGGCTCCCATTTGTTTTTTTTGTTTTTTTTCTGTGCACTAATCAGAATAGTGCCTTCATCACCCTTTAATGTGCCTCGAGTTTTAACATTTTAAACCTAAATTTTGCTTGCAGCAAGAATTGTTTAAGATTCTGCACAGCATCTTGCTGAATGGAGAGACCAGAGAGCCTGCTCTAAGCTACATGGCTTCCGTTGTCACCAGCAACATGAAGAAGGCTCAGCTGCAGGTAAAGATCACTCCATTGATTTCCTGCCGTTTAGATCAGGGCTAAATTCTTAGTTCCCTCTCCTTGTATCCTGCAGGCAGACGACCGTCTTGTGTCCACAGATGGCTTCATGCTGAACTTCCTTTGGGTGTTGCAGCAGCTCAGTACTAAGATTAAGCTTGAGACTGTGGATCCCATGTATATTTTCCACCCCAGATGTCGCATAGCACTGCCCAATGATGAAACCCGCATCAAAGCTACCATGGAGGAGGTTACCAGCTGGATGGGGGAACTAAGTGAGTGTTTAGTAGTCCTTTCTTTCATCATTGCATTGTCAAAGTATATGCGAAGCTTAACAAACACTCAGCCGGGTTCACACTTGTGCAATGCAGACACTGCTTGTGATTCGCTCAGGAATCGTCTGTGTGGTGCGATTTCAGACATACATTTTGTATGGCTGAAATCGCATCTGCACCAAAATGGTGATGGACCTTTTTTTCCCCATTCAGACAGTAAGCCATAGCTCAGCGCCCCCCCTCTCTCTCTCTCTCTCTCTCTCTCTCTCTCTCTCTCTCTCTCTCTCTCTCTCTCTCTCTCTCTCTCGCAAGTGGCGACTGCTGCTGTTTCTCAGCCAATCAGGAGGGCGAGCTGTGGACAGCCGAGGCTCTTGTGCAACATTGTTGGATCCAGATGGGGCTCAGGTAAGTATTGGGGGGGCGGAGGGGGGCTGCTGCACACTGAAGGTTTTTTTTTTTAAGATCTAAAACCTTCTGCCCCTACAAACCCTTTAAAGCCCCGTACACATTGGCAGAATGTCGGGAGACATCAGCTGGATTAAAAAAAAAAAACTGCAGACATTCTGCCCGTGTGTATGCCACCCTGTCCGACAGAACCCGGACGTTTGGCCAGTTTTTTGTCGGACGAGCATGCTTGGAAAACCAGCACCGATCAGCGCTCCCAGCCAACGGCAGAAAGTGCTTATCAAAGTGTTCTGGTGGGGAGGTCGCCCCCCTATCAGAACACAACAGCTCAGCAGGGGAGATCGCTTTACTAATTTTCACGTAGTACAGCGGCTCCGACTGGAGCTAACAGGTTTTTTTTTTTTGTTTGTTTGTTTTTTTAACAAGAAAAAAAAAAAACCTGTGAACCAGGCCTAACTGCAACAGAGCAAAATCAGGTCTTCTGCCTTGCCAGATGAGGCTGAGCACACAGCACTTGGAAGAGCTTTGTTATCTGTCAAATCATTTGTATTTCTGTTCATTCAGTCCTGGGATTTACACAGTTTCTTATACAGTATCAGTATGTATGTTTAGCTGTTTTACCTGGAGTTCAGATTCAATATTTTGTCTTTTTGTATTACTCATTTTAAAAATTTAGGCCAAGATTCATCTGCATTTTCCGATCCCAAGTTTCCTACAGAATGTTTCTTCCTGACATTACATGCTCATCACCTTGCCATCTTACCGAGTTGCCGGCGTTATATCCGTCGCCTCAGAGCAATCCGAGAACTGAACAGGTAGGTGACTCTGCCTTCACCTTATCAAGAGTGCTCAGTTTGTAGAAAGGATATCTCAGACTGTTCAGGTAATTGGTTCGCTGCTGAGTGCTTGAGGTTAAAGTATACAGTCTCACAACTCCCCCTGTTGGTGGATTCCCCCCTAAAGCAGAGATCCACCCACCCCACGAAAAAGTAAGTCAGCAGCTACAAATACTGCAGCTGTTTACTTTTAATATCAGGACACTTACCTGTCCAGGGAGCCTGTGATGTCGGCACTGCAGCCGATCTTCAGATCTGCTGTCGGGTGCAGCCGCCGCCATTGCTGGTAAGGGAACCTGGCAGTGAAGCCTCTCCACTTCACAGCTGATTTCCCTACTGCGCATGCACTCTGTGCTTTCTAATTAGAAGGAGGAGGGGCCGAACTTCCAAGAGACGGCGCCACGGCCCCATCTCCCAGAAGTGGGGAAGGGGACCTGAAAGGTGCCAAATGTGGCACGGCAGGGGGGGGAGGAGACGAACAAGCGGAAGTTACACTTTTGGGTGGAACTCCGCTTTAAGTACTTTAAAACCATAAATGGCATTATTTTTTTTTCATGCTATCATTTGGAGTAGGGCGCCTTGAATTTAAAGCAGAGCTCCAGTCTCCCCCCTCCAAAAACGAAAAGTCAGCAGCTACAAATACTGTAGCTGCTGACTTTTTTAATATTAGGACACTTACCTGTCCAGGGGTCCCGCTATGTCGGCACCTCAGCCGATTTCTTCAATCAGCCTTCCGGTTTCCTACTGCGCATGCACCAAGCACGCTGCGCTTTCTGAATGGCCCAGCGGCAGGGGGGGGGGGGGGGGGGGGGCAAATTTCCTGCGGCGAGGTTTCACTGGAGTGGGGGCAGATACCTGTAAAAACAGGGGCACGCTCCCCCCTGAAAGGTGCCAAATATGGTGGGGGGGGGGGGAGCAAACAAGTGGAGCTTCGCTTTTTGGGTGGAGCTCCGCTTTACTTGGAGGTACTTCAACATCCCAGGGACTAAGGAGGCCTAGCAGCTCCAAACCCATGGTTATATTTCATTGCCGCTCAGCTGAAGCATCTAGCACCCGTCTACCTTATCTAACATGGATGTTTTTGTAGCGGGGCATGTTATACCTTAGACACCCCTGTTTAAACTAAAACATATAATACAAAACAAAGTGCAGTGCTTATCAAAATCAAGAAAAATTATGAACTATAAAATTGCAAATGATCAAAAACGTCCTCAAAACACCATGCACAAGTAACAATACATGAGTGAAAAAAGTCCATGGAAGTACAAAAAAAATGGTAGAGTTTCCCCGGAATGACTCCAGAAGAAAGAGGGTCAGGCACACAAAAAGCTCCCCAGAGCGTCCAGTGGAAGTGAAGGCAGGAATGGCTGCTTTCCAGAAGATGTTGGCTGTCAAATGAAAAGCCAAGTAGCGCTTTAGGGAATGTGTCCCAAACAAATCCACGCTGGTTGAGGCGGCCTTGGATACCAACTCCTTGGTTCCACTTGCGGTATCAGGAGGCATACGCTACCTTCCTGTCAAAGCAGTTGTGCAGGGTGATAAAAATTACCTCATATGTCCTTCTCCCAGCAGTGACTCAGTAGTTCAGCTCACCCTGTCCCCTTTTTTCCAGCACTTAGTAATTCAGCATACCCTGCTTCCCCTCCCAGCATTGACTTATCAGTCCTCCAGCCTTGGGATCCTTGTGCCCTATATACAAATTTAGCAAATATTCATTGGGAGTTGAGTACATGATGCTTCAGCTGGATCTCTGTGGAGCTGATACGCGTCGCATTAAAGCGGAAGTAAACCCATAGATTTAATCGGCACATTAGAGAAGGCAGCCTAGCAACTGGTGTTTTTAGAATGAAACGTCCTCTCCTTTGCATCACCTCAGTGTTCGTACAAACTAGAGCTGCATGATCATTAAAAACCTGTGATCTCAATTCAACCCCCCTCACGACCTTAATCTGGCATTTCCACAATTCAGTGCAGAGTCGTTCTCTGCTGACAGCTGTCAAAAAAAAAAAGGCAGCCGGTGATTAGGTAAAGGAAGTGATGTTCCATCGCTACACTGCGACAGCCATCTTGGTACACCCCGCATTCGGTTGTAGTATTCCTGCAGTCAGAAGGCAGCAGCAGACATCTTTTTTACACCCACCCAAGTCTTACATTTCACACTTATTTTTACCAGTAAACTGAGCTTCTATAGTGAAATACTGTATTTTGAAATCCGTCAGACTGTTTAAATCGTGATTCTCATTTTATCCAGATTTGTGCAGCTGTAGTTCAAACTAATATTTGCGGCTTGCTGGAGTTGACAAGTGTTATACAGTCCTCTTGAATGTCCTAATTTACTTTAGCTGTTTTGTCAAGTTCTGAATAATACGCTTTGTGAGGAGACATGCATACCCCGCTGGCAATCTTCAGTGTGAATGGATTCTTTTGTTTTGTATAGCATCTTACATCTTTTCTAATTTGTCTCTCCTTCACCCATTGCAGGACAGTGGAAGAGCTAAAGAACAATGAAAGTCAGTGGAAGGACTCCCCATTGGCCGCCCGGCACAGAGAGATGCTGAAACGGTTTAAAACGCAACTTAAGGTTTGTTCCCCACTCAGGACAGAGTATCACTATAAACATCCACAGTTTAATTTAGAGTGGATTCTCTTCCTAAAAGTACCCTGTCATCCATTTATGTGACTTTTAAGCCAATAAACTTCTCGTTTTTGAAAAATAGATATTCAGAGCTGTCAGCTGTTTATTTATCTGTCATTATAAGGGGACCTTTAGACTGCTCAAAGATTGCAGCAGATCGTCAGCAAAAGCTGCACCCGCTCACAACACAATATCATGCATGGCATTGGTACCATTGTTCTCCTATTTTGCCAGACAGATCCTCTCAGTGATATAGGAGAGGCCGAAGACTGGTTGCGTTTAAATAAAAAGCCAAAGCTTTCACGCAGTCCCCCCCCCCCCCAGTTACATCAGAGTGCAGAATAATAGCATATATGTTTGGATGGCAAGCTTATTGCTGAACAAAAGCAACCTACTTACCAGAACATGGGTACCATGAATTAAATACAACTTAGATTAGTCAAGAAGCTTCCCACCTATCAGAACTGCAATCTTTCTTGCTTACATATTCAGGTCCCCGTTCTGTGTTTAGCAATGATCATTGGGTGCCGGAGGACATTGAGTGCCTGGCACCCGCAGATCGGCTTCTGCTGTGAAGATTAATGCAGAATCACATGCGTGTGTCTCTCTCTCTCTCTCTCTCTCATACATATATATATATATAATCGATCGAGATATAGATATATATATAATGTGTGTGATCCTACGCACAGCTGCCGCCCTGTAGCAGTAAAACTGCTATATGGTGGTCAGCAAGTGGTTAACTGTTATATATATATATATATATATATATATATATATATATATATATATATATATATATATATATATATATATATATATATATATAATTATTTTTAGTTATGATCAAATCAGATTTGGGTGCAGCACTGTTGACATAAATCTGCTTATACAGTATACAATAACAGCTATAGAATTAAAGTGGTTGTAAAGTCATATATTACTTTCATCCTGGTCCAGGTGCGTGTGTGTGTTGTTTTTTTTTTTGTTTTTTTTTTTTTTTCTTATTGTAAGCCTAAATACCTTCTTTGCACAGCGCTGCTGTGCGGTGCACGTGTCCTCCCTCTGCTCTCCTTCCCGATATAAGGGAGAATAGTGGGAGGGGCTGAGATTCCCTTCTGATGTATGCAAGTTAGCATAGAGGGAGGACACGTGACCGCACAGCGGCGCTGTGCAAAGAAGGTATTTAGCATTATAATAAAAAAAAGATTTTTAAAAAGCCAAATGCCCGCTGTACTTAACATGGACTAAAAACAGCCACTTTATACATTTGATTCTATAGCTGTTGTTACAATTTTGGGGAATATTTTGTATTTTTTGTTCATAGCACAATTAAAAAAACGCAGTGGTGATCAAATATACATTTTATTTGGGGACAGCGTTGCATGACTGTGCAGTTGTCAGTTAAAATAACTCCGTGCCGTATTACTAAAGTTGGCCTGGTCATGAAGGGGGGTAAATCTTCTGGAGGTCAAGTGGTTAATAGATGTTACTTTACAACCACAGGGAAATAGTTTTACTCAAGGCAGGAAGGGAGGGTTTGGGGAGGAGATCGGCTCACAACACAGACAACGGAAATGACAGAGAGGGAGAGATGCTGAACACACGCAGCACGATAACGGAGCAAAGTAAACTCGCCACGTTCTCATGGATCAGCAGCCATGATTGGCATGGTCAGTTCACATAGGGGAATACAGGAACAAGCAAGATCTGCAACTGAAGTAAAAAATTAAACCTAAAGTCTTTCCTTTTTCTTCTTCTTTTTTTTTTTTTTTTGCAGAAACTAGTACGATGTAAGGCCTGTGCTGATGCTGGCCTACTAGATGAAAACTTTCTAAGAAGATGCCTCAGCTTTTATGGAATGGTTATCCAACTCCTTCTACACATGATGGATCCCGCTTACCCAAAGTGAGCTTCCAGTTGTTAAGGGTCTAGGGCCGTACCAGCAATTTAATTTGTCCTATCATTTTGGGGGATGTGTTATTAATGGCTGCTTGTAAAGAAATTCTGTGCAAGAGAAAAAAGATAAGAGAAAGATATCTGAAATTGTAGTTCTTGATTCTGTGTGTTTTCTCTTCCGGTGACAGTATGACGCTGCCTTTAAATCCAGACATTCCCAAGATGTTTGCTGCACTGCCCGAATTCTATGTAGAAGACGTAGCCGAGTTCTTGTTTTTTATTGTGCAGTAAGTACACAACTGTAATTTTGGGGCTCTCTGCTAAAATGCCAAAACATCTGCAAAGGCGTGAGGTGTCCAGAAAAATGATTTGTTTTATCAAGGTTTAAAACAGCAAAAAGTGGTTATTTAAAAGAACCTGACCTGTGTACAAACTTATATTAACCACTTGCCGACCTCGCTATAGCCAAATGGCGGCTACATTGCGGCTGGCCAGTTCTGGTAGGGCATCATGACGCCCTCCTGTAATCGTGCCCCCTGCTTATCACAGATTGAGGTAAAGAGCCAATCGGTGGCTCTTTTCCACGTGATCAGCTGTGTCCAATCACAGCTGGTCACGATGTAAACAGAAGCAGGTTATCGGCATTCCTTTCCTCATGCTGACAGCATGAGGAGAGGCAAAGGGACATGTGCACTGATCAGTGTCCTGATTAGCAGTGCAGTCCCAACAGTGTCCACCAGTGCTGCCAATCAGTGCAGCCTCATCAGCGCACATCCATGAAGGAGAAAAATTACCTGTTTGCAAAATTTTATAACAAACTCTGAAAAAATGTTTTTTCTTTTTTCGTTTATTTAGCAAAAAAATAAAACAACCCAGTGGTGAGTAAATGCTACCAAAAAGTTCTATTTGTGTGAAAAAAAATTATAAAAATGTCATAAGGGTACAGTGTTGCATGCCTGCGTAATTGTCATTCAAAGTGTAACAGCGCTGAAAATTAGAATCAGAAAATGGTTGGCGACTCGGATGCTCTTGAATAAAAGTCCTTTATTTGGTTACATGGGTACAGGCTATGCTGACGCGTTTTGGCTAAGAAGCTTTCATCAAAGCATTCTGCACGCTGAAAATTAGCCTGGGCAGGACGAGGGTAAAAGTGCCCAGTAGGCAAGTGGTTAAAGCAATATTTAAAGGCAAAATAAAAAAACTCATATGCAGTACATCTCTGCAATATGTGCACATTTTCTCATATTTGAACCCTTTAACCACTTAAGGACCGGAAGGTTTTACCCCCATCCTGATCAGGCCGTTTTTTGCAATATGGCACTACGTTATTTTAATTGACAATTGTGCGGTCGTGCGACTCTGTACACAAAATTGATGTCCTTTTTTTTCCCACAAATAGAGCTTTCCTTTGGTGGTATGTGATCACCTCTGCGGTTTTTATTTTTTGCGCTATAAACAAAAACAGAGTGACTATTTATTTATATATATTTTTTTTTTACTTTCTACTATAAAACCTATCCAATAAAAGAATGTAAAAAATCAAATTTCTTAATCAATTTAGGCCAATATGTATTCTGCTAAATATTTTTGGTAAAAAAAAAAAATCCCAATAAGTGTATATTGATTGGTTTGGTCAAAAGTTATAGCGTGTACACACTATATGGGATATTTTTATGGAATTTTGTACTTATCTTTATTTTTTTTTTACTAGTAATGCCGGCGATCAGCGATTTTTAGCGGGACTGTGACATTGTGGCGTAGAAATCGGCACTAACACATTTTTGGGAACCAGTGACGACATTACAGTGAACAGTGTTAAAAATATGCACTGTTGCTGTACTAATGACACTGGCAGGGAAGAAGTTAACACCAGGGGCAATCAAGGGGTTAGGTGTGTTCCCTGGGAGTGTTTTCTAACTGTGTGGGGGATGGACTGACTGGGGCAACACAGAGATCCGTGTCCCTGCTTAGCAGGAACACAAGATCTCCATGTACTTCCCTTTCAGAACGGCAATTTGCCTTGTTTACATAGGCAGATCCCCGTTCTGCCTCCGAGAGGGGAATGATCATGGGTGATCACCCGCTGATTGGCTCCCCCTCTGGCCAATCTGTGTGCGTCCACACGATGACATATAGGTACGTCAATTCACGCAGCCGTGCCACCTTGCCGCAATAAATCTGTGGCGAGCGGGCGGTCGGCAAGTAGTTAAACATGCTGCCAGTGCAGAAAAATACCTGTTGTTCTGCTTGAAGTGCACTCCTCTCAATTTTCTATTGTCGGCTTAACAGCACTTTGCATTTTTGTGGACTAAGTGGTCTTTTGTGTTTATTGCTAATCTACTCAATCACTCCCACTGTCTTATTCACAGCATCAGGACAAATTGACTTGTAGTCAAAGATCAGAACAGAGAGGGCTGTATGGTCTCTGAGATAAGATAGGCAGAGAGAACATGATGGCTCTTAATTTGACTAGATCAAAAGGTAATTGTGTGCCTTTATCAAACATATAAAGGAATGCTTTCTGTTGTGTGTTTAACAGACCAAAATGAAGCAGGTAAGAGAAGTTCATTGTTAAGGTTTACATATATTTTTGAGTGTATTGAAAACTAAACAAGGACAAAAGAGATTAAATGTCCATAGCAGGGGGTAAACAGGGAGCAGTAAATAGCTGATGGAGGTTCTAACCCTTCCCCTCCCTTGCCATAGCACTGACGTCTTTTCATCTTTGCACTATATCGCTGAGGGTATTGCTGACCTTTTTCAGTCAGCAGGACATGTGGAGCATGTGCTGCGTTCATCCACAATTCCCAACAGTCTCTTCTGCTGGCGCTGGAGCAACTACAGCATAGCAGGGCATGGGTAGATGGGCTAATGGACTCTGGTGCACTCTCCCAGTATCCATTTCAAGTCTTGAATCCAACTATGAATCTTAAGTTGACAAATCCGAAGTTCAAGGATACAGAAAACTTTCGATGGTGTTGGATATAGCAAAATCAGCTTATTAAAATTGTCAGGTTCTCTTGTAAAGCAACCAAAATCCTATATTCTTACAGAGCTTATAAAAACCTTTTTTTTTTTTTTTTTTTTTCTCCTCCCAGATACGCTCCTCAGGTCCTCTTTGAATCCAGCACGCAGGATATTGCAACGTTCCTGGTGGTACTGCTATGCAACCAGAACTATATCAGAAACCCTTACCTTGTGGCCAAATTGGTGGAAGTTATGTTCGTCACAAACCCCGCCATACAGCACCGGACGCAGAAGTTCTTTGAAATGATCGAAGGCCACCCATTGTCAGTCAAACTCCTGGTGCCCTCACTAATGAAGTTCTACACTGGTAAGGAAAGATTGGGCCCCAGAAAATGCTGTGACTTCCTCCAAATTATTTGTGTGCTGCAGTCTGTCAACTTCATAAGAAAACTGGCCTAATGCATTAAACCGTTAGGCTGACCTCACACTTGTGATTTGTAACATTTTTTGTTTTCTTTTTTTATCGCACTTTATTGCATGTTCTCATCATGCACAATGGGTGCACCGCAATGTACATTTGTTAACCGTGTGTGTTGAAGCGCAAAAGAGGATTGCGGTACATTGGCTGAGCAGTTTACAAAATACTGCATGTTACCATGGAGAGGGTAACACATTGGACATCCATGGGGGGGGGGGGGGGGGGGGCTTAAAGAGACCTGTGCTTTGATAATGTGGGGACGGGGTAGAACTTACATCGGGTTTTAATTGCTGTGGGACCCTCCCCTATGATGAAACTCCCCCTTAGTTTTCTGTTTGGTTACCAGTACAGGAGTGGATAATGCAATAGAGACACTGATAACGGTAAACACTTGTTTGGTTTCTTATGCTTCCCCTCTGTATCCAAAACAGACCGTTTGGCTGGAGTTGGGCTTTAAAGTGACGTTAAAGGTTCCTTTTTTTTTTTTTCTTTTTTTTAATTAATTAACAAACATGTTCTACTTACCCGCTGTGTGTAATGGTTTTGCCCAGAGCAGCCCCGATCCTATTCCTTTTCAAGTCCTCCATCGGTGCTCCTGGCTCCTCCTCTTCAGCCGGTTCCCCCAATAGCAAGCTGCTTGCTCTGGGGGCACTCCCAAGCCCCGCGCTATGCGTCCATAAGACACACAGAGCCATGGCTCGGCCACTCGCCACTCTCTCCTCATTGGCTCACTGGCTGTGATTGACAGTAGCAGAAGCCAATGGCTCCCACTGCTGTCTCAGCCAATAAGGAGCGAGAGACCTGGGAGAAGCTCAGCTCTCGTGCACATCGCTGGATCGAGAGGGAACTCAGGTAAGTATGGGGGGGGGGGGGGGGCTGCACACAGAAGGCTTTTTTACCTTCATGCCTAGAATACATGAAGATTATAAAACATTGAGCCTTCAAAACCACTTTGTCAGTTTTTCATCTAGTGTCTTTTTAAAGCGGTTCTTCGCCCTGAAAACAAAAAATATTGTAGTCCTGACTTTTAATGAATGGGGCACTTGCTTGTCCAGGGATCCAACCCTATCCTCACCTGAGCCGGCTCTTTGGCTCCAAGAGCCAGCATGTTTACTTTGGAAAGCCTGCTGTGGCTGCTTGCCGCCTCACAGCTGGCTTCCCACTGCACATGTGTGAGCTGCCCTGCGCTTTGTGAATGACCCCGCAGATTTCTGGGACCTCTGATGTGTCCAGAAGGCTGCGGGGGAAGGAGGGGAGGGCCAAACTTCCACTTGGATTGCCACGGCTATCTGACCGGAAGTGAGAGCGGTTACCTGTTAAAACCAGGTACCCGCTCCCTCCCAAAAAAATAGAAGTGCTAAAACTTAGGAGAGGAGGCAGACGAGCAGAAATTTTGGGTAAAGTTCCTCTTTAAGTGCCCTGAAAATAAATCGTTGAAATGCACCCAAAGAACACAGCCGCACTCCCCAGAGCCTCTGGACCATAATTACCTATTTGACAAAGGGATATCAATTTTTTTTTTTAATCTTTGGCAAAGGGCCTGTTAATTTTAATTTGAGCTCTAAGTCAGAACCATGTCTCTGCATTGTGGCAGCCAGTAGACAAGGGCCTACAGTACACCATAGGATGCGGAGGAGAGGCAGAGCTTTGGCTAGAAGCCCAAATCAGCGACAATGTACATAGTGTGCCCAGATTCTTGGGCTCCAGGGAGAAAACTGCAGGTATGTGCAGGCCCCCCTTATGTTTGATGTTGATAAAATTCTGTGTCCATTTGGAATTTAAATATTTATCTCAGTGGATAAGACTATTTCTCTTCAAATAAACTCATCACAAATGAAAAGGGCCCTGAGCTATTTCATAAATGGCCAACAGGCATTTATGTGATTTCTGTGTATGCGTGACCTGACCTTGTAGTAATAATATGACGGCTCTTCCATGTCTTCTGCTAGAGCGATTCCTGCCATTAGTTCTGCTGTGTTGACTTGAGCATGGTCTGATTTTCTCTGGTCTTCTCTGGGCCTGCAGCTTATCAGTGGCTCTCAGAGATCTGGCTTGTGTGCACGAGTTGCCCGGTACTGACACTTATGATCCGCTTGATCTTCTCCCAATGAATGCGCTGTCTGTGTTTTTGGCAGATGTTGAGCACACGGGTGCCACCAGTGAATTCTATGACAAGTTCACTATCCGCTACCACATCAGCACCATTTTCAAAAGCCTTTGGCAGCACCCGGCCCATCATGGCACTTTTATGGAGGAATTCAAGTGAGTAACACACAAAGCAAAGTATGAATAAGGCTTGAAATTAAAGTTATAAATATATGCACACAGGTTGCAGACAAGACAAAGGATGTTGCCCAGTGAGTTTTTATCTCCATCTTTAGTTGTGGTCATGAGCTGGGGGTCTTACCTTTTATTTATTTTATATATATAGATAGATAGATAGATATATTTATACAGAGAGAGATAATTTCACCTTTTAAAAAAAAAAAATAATAATAAATGCACATTTTTTTGCAGGTAAAAAAATGTGCATTTATTCTTTGTTGCAGGGACCTATGAAGCATTGCACCAGTGATCAGCATATCGCTGATGCCATGCAGTATTTCTGAAAGGATGTTACCAGTGAGTTTTTATCTCCATCCTTAGTTGAGGTCATGAGCTGGGGGATAGATATATAGATAGATATATAGATAGATATATATATAGAGAGAGAGAGAGAGCGAGATAATTTCACCTTTTGACAAAAAAAAAAAATAAATGCACAATTTTATTTTTTTTTTTGCAGGTAAAAAAATGTGCATTTATTTTTTGTTGCAGGGACCTGTAAAGCATTGCACCAGCGATCAGCATATCGCTGATGCCATGCAGTACTACTGCAGACCTGTCAGCGTATCTGCTTGCTTGTACCTCATACGCTCTGAGAGGCAGAATCAATTAACTACCACAGCACTCACAGTGCTGTGGTAGTTCATTGAGGACTAGAAGCCGACAGCCACTAAAGCAGTCGGGACTTGTAGTTTTCCATTCGCAGAGGACTGTGAATGAGTGACACGGCCGGCAGAGCCCCACTCGGCCACATTTATTTTTTTGACAGCTAGCAGAGGGAGAAGTTCCCCTATCTAGCTGTCACAGTGGGGAGGGGGGGCGGTCCTTTCATAAAATGTTACACCCTAAATATGGGTGTAATATGTTATGAAAGGTGAACTTATCCTTAAAGTAAACTTGTCCTGACAGAAACCTAGGGGGATGCTGTTGCTGACTATGCTTCTTTTTTGAGCTATGCCCAAAGTTCAGGAAATAATGAATTTGCAGACAGCAGAATAAGACTTCTACACAAGATTGCTGGGCTTATGTTCCATAATAAGGGGAAGAAGTTGATAAGTTGGTGGAGCAAAGAGCAGGGGCTGGGAACCTACAGCATACCTATATCCAGGCATTTTGTAGGTCTTCTAAAATAGATTTTGCATTAAGTAGCGATGTCCAGCTACTGATGATTTTATACAATTCGCATCTGTTTGGATGATTTTGTGGCCAAAATTTATCATGGATTAGCTGTGTTGCCTCTTCACATTGAGTTGCGCTGCTTTGGGTATCTGAGGCAGAATCATCCTTTAGACCCCTTTCACACTGGGGCGCTTTGCAGGCACTACAGCGCTAAAAATAGCGCCTGCAAAGCGCCCTAAAAGAGCCGCTCCTCACACTCCAGGGGGGAAAGCCCGAGGGCTTTCACACTTGAGCGGTGCGCTGGCAGGACGGTAAAAAAAGTCTTGCTAGCAGTATCTTTGGAGCGGTGAAGGAGCGGTGTGTATACCACTCCTGCTCATTGAAATGTATGGGGCAAAGCGCTGCTGCTGTGGTGGTTTTAACCCTTTCTCAAATATTGTAGCTGCTGACTTTTAATATTAGGATGCTTGCCTATTAAGGGATCCCGCAATGTCGGCACCCCAGCCAATTTTCTGATTGGCTCTCGAGTGCTGTCGCTGCCATTTGTGGTGAGGGAAACTGGTGTTCTGCCGAGAAAGTTCTTCATGGCGGATAAGGACCCCCCCTGTACTGCGCAGGCGCAGCGCTTGCGCAGTAGGAGCCAGCGGAAATAGCCGAAGGGGAATAGAAGAGAAATCAGCTGTACACGGCGCCTGTAAGAGGGCCCCTCGCGGGCTCGCTTCGCTGGCCTCGCTTCGCTCGGGACTTTTTTATTCCCCCTCTAGGTCCGCTTGGATGGTGGGGCTTCAGCCTGGACCCAGGGCGCAGGCGCCGTGTACAGCTGATTGAAGTTTTTCATCTTCGGCTATTTTCGGTGGCTCCTAGTCATTCGTACTGTGCAAGCGCTGCGCCTGCGCAGTACAAGGGGGACCTTATCCGCCGGGGGAACTTTCTCGGCAAGACACCGGCTCTGCAGCCTTTCTAACTGGTCCGGCGAAGGAAGGAGGAGTGGGCCAAACGTCCAGGGGACCTTGCTGCATCTCGCCACAGCCAAGTCTCCCGGAAGTGGGTACAGGTACCTTTCAAAAACTGGGGAGGGGGGAAGCAAACAATCTCAACCACTTTTAAGTGGAACTCCACTTTAAAGGCTCTTTTTAGGAACTGCTCATTTCCATCCAGCTCATTCACACCATGTGCAGAGAGACGGGAGTTTTTCTGCATGCGTTATGCAGAAAAAACAACTGTTTTCTATGTGCCCTGTTAACACCACAACACTGGGATTCCGTGCAGATTTCTTCCTGCGCAGGAATCTGCAACGTGTTTAAAGTTCACTGTGACTAGCATGAATATTGATGTGAAATCTGCATGTCAGTTTCCATCAGTTTCTCTGCACATATGGTATAAATGAGGCATAAACCTCCCAACTGGCTTGAAACCTCTTTCAATTTACCAGGAAAACCTGTAGTCTAAGCACGCATTTTTTGGCAGGGCTACTCTGTATCCTCTGTGACCCACACTAGGACAATCAGACTGTATTGATGGAGATGAGCAGTGAGCAGGCAGTGACTCTCCTGTGTTCAGCTGAGCATGCAGCATCAGGAGGCAGGGCAGGCAATGTGTTGAGATAAATTTTCTTTCGTACTTTCTCTATCTGATATCAGAATACTTTGTCTTTACAGCTCGGGGAAACAATTTGTGCGTTACATTAACATGCTGATAAATGACACCACGTTCCTGCTGGACGAGAGCCTGGAGTCTCTGAAACGCATCCACGAGGTGCAGGAAGAAATGAGGAACAAGGAGCTCTGGGAGCAGCTTCCTCGGGTTAGAGATCTTATTTTTTTATTTTTAAATCAGGAAAATGTTTATTGGAATAAACCGACAGTTTGACAGTCTAAAACAAGTCAATAAAGTAAAATCTGAACCTGCATATAGAGCCAAAGGCAATATTAACATGAACATTGTCAAGTATTGGTACATGCGCCCACATAACCATCTTGAATACTATACCTACACAGTACAGCCGTGGCACCAGCCCACATGAATTGCGTCAAAATCTCAGTCATCTGATTAGTCAGTCTTTTATAGCCTATTCAGACACACAAGGGTTAGATCTTAATAATGACCTAATTACAGAAATAGAAGTTAACTGTTTTGTACATTAGTCTGATATTTAGTGTGCAATGATTATCAATAATGCACAAGAAGTGAAATAGGGATCATTTGGATCTCCTGTAGCTGAACCTCAGCCTGCAGCAGCCAGGAGCACTTTAGACTTTTGTTTTCTAACTTGCACTTGAACAATGACAGCTGAAATTCAGGTATGGTTGGACAGCACGCTTTGCTGCCTTGCTGAACTGCTTTCAACTCCATGTATAAGTTCACCTTTAGGCGCATGTTACATCCACATTTAGGGTTTAACTTCTAACATGCTCCTATGCACCAACCACCCGATCGCCAGTGCTCCCTTCTCTTTGATAGCAAGCAGGGGATCCTGTCCCTGCACCCGCTGTCACTATTTGAAAACAGTGCGGATGTGCGGGACACCACACATATGGCCGTGCCATTTGTTAATGGTTTCCTTTTAAATTAAATATATTACAAGTACCGTCAGCCATTGCAGCTGATGGCTTATAGTTCTCAAGGAACACAACTTACTAAGAGTCTGCATGATCCAGGCATTGCACCCACGATCTGCAGTGTAAAAAAATTTATAAATGCACATTTTTTTTTTTTTAACCTGCAGAAAGATGTGCTTTTATTTTTTTTTTGTCAAAAGATGAATTTGGCCTCAGGGTGGATTTGTTTTAAATCAAGTCTATTTTAAATCACTAGTAAAAAGGCTTGATTTAAATCCACTTCAGCCCCGGAAGATTTGGCTGCTCAATGACCAGGCCATTTTTTGCGATACGGCACTGCGTCGCTTTAACTGACAATTGCGCGGTCGTGTGACGTTGTACCCAAACAAAATTGATGTCCTTTTTTTTGTTTCCCACAAATAGAGCTTTCTTTTGGTGGTAGTTGATCACCTCTGTGGTTTTTACTTTTTGTGCTATAAACAAAAAAAAAACACCGTCTTTTACTTTTTGCTATAATAAATATCCCACATTGTTGTTTTATAAAAAAAAAAAAAAAAAAAAAATTTTTTTTCCTCAGTTTAGGCCGATGTGTATTTTTCTACATATTTTTGGTAAAAAAAAATCGCAATAAGCGTATATTGATTGGTTTGTACAAAAGTTATAGCGTCTACAAAATAGGGGATAGATCTATGGCATTTTTATCATATTTTTTACTAGTAATGGCGGTGATCTGCAATTTTTATCGGGACTGCAATTTTGCAGAGGACAAATTGGACACTTTTGACACATTTTTGGGACCATTGACAATTATACAGCGATCGGTGCTATAAAAATGCACTGATTACTGTATTAATGTCACTGGCAGGGAAGGGGTTAACACTAAGGGGCGATCAAGGGGTTAACTGTGTTCCCTAGGAGGGAATGGGACTGACGAGGGGAAGAGAGAGATCGATGTTCATACTTTAGTATGAATACACGATCTGTCTCCTCTCCCCTGAAAGAACCGGGTTTTGTGTGTTTACGAGCCCCCGTAAACACACATCGCGCCTGCTGGGCACTCGCATCGGCCCTGGGCAAACACTGCGGGCGCGCGCGCCCCTAGTGGCCAACAGGCAAAGCAAAGTAAGGTAACGTAGTTTCGCCCAGCTGCGCCATTCTGCCACAGTAAAAAATCTAATTTAAATTAAAAATATCAGATGTTTTGGATTCTTTAAAAAAAAAATCATCGGTTTTTATGCACCCTGCTTGGCCTTCAAAGCCAAAACATTTTTTGTTTTGCATATTAATAGGTTGGAATCTCCTGTAAGGGTTTTTGTTTTTTTTTTTTTTTTTTTTGTTACCTGTGGTCCCCGCTTAGGAGGTTCATCCTTTTAGTATTTGTGACTATTGTCTCTTGTACCAAAAGAACAAGAAGTAAAGAAAAATCTTTCCAATGGGGCATATTTGTTTGCCATGTAACGGGTATTAACCGTTTCATACTCCATTCAAAATAAAAGGTTCCTCTTTGTATACACTTTAGTGGGGTATGTGCTCTTTTATTTTCAAAGGGTTATTTGCATCCATTTCACTTAGAGCATTTTCTAACGTCTCTCTGCCTGTATTAATAGCCATCAGCCTTCTTCAATAAGGTCCCGTAGATGTTCCTGTTCTCAAGCTGGCATGTTTATCAAGTACTGCAGGACACTGTACATAATTCACTTACAGGGCAGTCATCCTCTTTTGAGTAGGCTTTTTAGGAAATTCCTTTGAAAGCTTTTATGATTTTTTGCACTTGGCGGTATTGTTTTATTAGATGGTTTGTGTTTTTATCTTCTCTTGCAGGATCAACAACAAGCACGCCAGTCTCAGCTGGCCCAAGATGAGCGAGTCTCTCGCTCCTATCTCGCTTTAGCCACAGAAACGGTAGACATGTTCCACATTCTAACTAAGCAAGTGCAGAAACCTTTCCTGAGACCCGTGAGTACTGAACACCCCAATATTTAAGCATCTGGTCGTCTCAAATCCAATGCCCAGTTCTTAACCGCTTTTCTTCTGTGCAGGAGTTGGGACCTAGGTTAGCTGCTATGCTGAACTTTAACCTGCAGCAGCTGTGTGGGCCCAAATGTCGAGACTTGAAGGTGGAGAATCCAGAGAAATACGGGTTTGAACCAAAGAAGCTCCTGGACCAGCTCACGGATATCTATTTGAATTTAGACTGCCCACGGTTTGCAAAGGCTATAGCAGATGACCAGGTCAGTTTGATTTCTCTCCACTTATCTCACTTTGAAATGTGGTTTAGTTCGGCAACTAGAATCCCTGCTGCACCCGGTTTATCCTAGATTGTCAGACTAACAGCCCCATGCCTGTTAACTTTTACTGCAAAATATGCTGAATACTTTTTTCTTTTCCACTTCTACAGCTCAGGTAAGTGCTAAAGTGGTTGTAAACCTCAGACATGAAAAATAAACAAAGCATATCCCTCTATAGTGTGCAATTGTCTTAATTAAGAGCACTAAGTGTCATTTGTCTGCTGCCTACTTCCTCTATCAGCATTAATCACTTCTGACAAGTGTTCCTGACACCAAGAGAAAAAAAGGTGATAGGGGAGGGGGAGCTCCAGCTGATTGACAGCCTCAGCTCTATTCCTGTGTGAAGGGGGGTGGGGGGTTGTGTCCCTTCCCTCCAATCAGCTCTCAGAGCTATCCTCACTGAGCTGTGCAGAGTCCAACTTGAGCTCTCCACCCCCTTTTTCCTGAATTCTCAGACAAGCTGACAAGCTTATAAATTCCGCACTTTGAACAGGTGTGGAGAAGAGAAGACTGCAGATAAACAGGTACAACTTGTGAAGGAGGATATTTCATCTGTGTATAACCTGAGTATAGTCCCTTCACTGAGTATATGGAAGGGTTTGCAACCACTTTAAGTACTTTTTTTTTTTTTTTTTTTTTTTTAATCATTTACTTTTTTTAGATTTTGACATGGTTTACAAAGAAACAAACCGTTTTTCCCCCTTACCTGAAAAAGAATCTCAAGGACTTTTTAAAGTTTTGTAAAAAGTGATGACAACCCTAACAGGTTGTTATTGCTATCGGTGTCTAATAGGGGACACTAAGACTGGGTCCTCCACTGCTCATAGAACTTCATTTCTTTTCCTGCAGAGATCGTACAGCAAAGAGCTATTTGAAGAGGTTATTTCTAAGATGAGGAAAGCTGGAATCAAATCCACCATTGCCATAGAGAAATTCAAGCTGCTTGCTGAGAAGGTGGAGGAGATTGTAGCGCGAAACGCTCGAGCTGAGATCGATTATAGTGATGCACCGGATGAGTTTAGAGGTATGGAAAAGCATTCTGCCCTCAACCTTTATTTAGTCGATGGTTTTTTTTGGGTTCTATCCCCAGAGTATGAATTTGTAATGATAAAAAATCCCCACTGTAGCATAGTGTGAGATCAAGTAATTAGAAGTAGGATATCGGGCCCACAGGAACCAAAGTGTGCGCTTTCAGGGTGCAGCATCAAAGTGCTGCGTGCCAAAGACACTGACGCTGCAGTACTGAAATAGAAGGTGGGCAGAAGACGCAGACCACCACAGAGGTATCAGAGGTATCAATATCAATCAAATATCCGTACATCTTCTATTACAGGGGAGTGCCGACCTTGCTTCTTTACAGATCTTACAGTGTGACTTTAATACTACCGTACGTTGCTGGACCCGGGAACTGAGAGACCAGCCAGCACGTCTGCCAGGTGGTCGGATAGCTGAACAAAGCCGGGATGGGCTTTGATTGGCTCTCTGCTATGGTAATCCAGAAGCGTTGACCTGACATCACTTCCAGGTTAACCCACATGTCAACGGTGCCATTTATAAAAAAAAAAATATATATATATCAAAAGCATCCAAATACACCAATGTGCTTTGAATGCTTTTAAGGGCAGAGGAGGGATTTTGGGGTCTTATAGAGCCCAGATCTCTCCCTGTCACATGCCTATTGCTGTCACAAGGATGTTTACATTCCTTTTGACAGCAATCAGTGATACAAAATGTAAAGCAACAGTGTAAAAATTAAACTAATTACAAAAAAAAAAAATTGTTTATGTATTGTGTTTTTTTTAAAACAAAAATTCTCAAAAAGTTGCGTTTGAAAAACCGCTGCGCAAATACCTTGTGACCTAAAAAATTGTAAAACCCACCAATTAATTTTCTAGGGCCTCTGCTTTAAAACAATATATAATGTTTGGGGGTTCTAAGTAATTTTCCATCAAAAAATACTGATTGTTACATGTAAACAAACAGTGCCAGAAAAGTCCTGGTCTGAAAGTGGTTAATCGAAACCTACAGTAAGTAAGAACAGGGCTGCCCTTGTTGACCTCTTATTGAAATGTTATGTTATGGTGATCCAGTTGCATCAGTACTTTGAATTACTGACTCTTAACAAGTATGCAGTTTAGGGCTCTCTAATTTATAACACACCATTTTCTTTTCTTTTTTAGTTATAACGTGCCTTAGTATTGATTCTGTTCCTCTTTCAGATCCACTGATGGATACGTTAATGTTGGAGCCGGTGAGACTGCCATCTGGAACCATCATGGACAGGTCAATTATTTTGCGACACCTCCTAAATTCGTCCACGGACCCCTTCAACAGACAGACCCTAACCGAGAATATGCTTGAACCAGGTACAGCTCACGTCAACCCCTGCAGTATGGCACAGCATCTATATGAACATCGTGGCAGTTGTTAATGTTACCATTAAAGTGTTACTAAACCCAGTAATATGAAAATAGTTAATCTGCCTCTCCCCCCCCCCCCCCCCCCCCCAGCTCACAGCCTATAAATCTTCTTTTTACATTAAAATACTGCCACTATATACCTTTTTGGCTGATCTGTATACCACAGTCACGTGATAAACTGCAGGGTCTGCCCAAGAGCTGGGGGCGCAGGTAGGAGGAGATTTCCACTATAGCCTGTGTCCTCATACTGTTATGGGAGGCGGATCATCCATCATTCAAGATGTGACACCTGTCGTCCCCCCCCCCCCCCTGTTCTTTTTTACTGGGCATGGAGGAGGAGGGAGGGACTGGGCTGTCATTTTAGAATCTGTATACACACACCCACATGTGTGATGTCATACCATGTGACCTGACTAGCTCAGCTCAAGACAGGAAATGTTCTCACCAACAATAGAGACCAAACTGAGCATGTGCAGCAGTACTGGCCTTGCTAAGAGACCCTGCAGGAGGGGGAGGATCTGTGCATACAGGACACAAGCTCTTTTAGAACAATGCAGAGGATTAACCCCTTAAGTTCCACAGTGAGTATAAAAAGCATGCTATTCTGCATATACAGACTGCTTTTACTCTTGTGGGTTTAGTAACACTTTAACTTTATTAAAGCGGAGCGGAAGGCATTTAAAAGAAGACTTGGAGCAGGCAGGCTAGTATTATTGCAGAAGAGACATGCAATGTCTCTTCTGCAATTACATTCACCTATCTACCTGTTTGCAGTCTTCTGGCCCCCAGGCAGAAGGGCAGAGGCCATTCTTTAACCACTTCCTGTCCTTTCGGTGGTTGCACTGGGTTGATGCCTTTTTTTTTTTTTTTTCTTTTTAGAGCCAGCGGTCTGCTCTCTTGTAATGGCAAACTGAGTGGATTCATTGCTATTACAAGCTGCGGGAGGGGTCGGCTCTCTCGGGTTCTCCCGTCCCACCAGTAGACCCAAGCAGCCAGACAGCCAAGCAAAGCCAGGATTGACTTTGATCGCCTGTTCGTAACAGTAAACCGGAAGCGATGACATGACATCAATTCCGGTTTACTCAGAAACACCATTGGCGCCAGTTTTTAAAAATTTAAAGCATTAAAAAAAAACAAATCTTGGTTTTTTGAATGCTCAATAGAACACTTCTGTGATTAATTTGAGGGTAGACTGAGCCAGGCCTTCTCGTCCAACATCAGTACCTGACCTCACAAACATTCTCATAGACACGCACCTAAACCTTGTGGACGGCCTTCCCAGAAGAGTTGAAGCTGTTATAGCTGCAAAGGGCAGGCCAACTCAATATTGAACCCTATGGACTAAGACTGGGATGCCATTAAAGTTCATGTGCGTGTAAAGCTAGGTGTCCCAATACTTTTGGTAAAATAGTGTACGTTGTAAACGTGTGACAAGAATATACGACCGAGAACTGCAAGACAGTGGTAGTCCTATTGAAATCGGCAATAAAGAATGAAAGCCTGCAGCCAGTTCAACAGGGAAAGGAGTGGGCATCCCAAGGATAGCTAGGTGAAAACAGTGAAAACGGACTCCATAGTAATAATGTATTTTTAGTAAAAAATATATCCTATGCACTCCTAAAACTAATAAGCATTGGGGGCAAAGAAGCCAAATACACACACACATGGGACAAGAGTCCCTTCACACCTCCACCTCCTGGCCACAGGCAGGGGGAATGAAGACCACATTGGGAGGAGAAGACGAGTCTGTGTGGAAATAGGAACCCGGAAGTATGTTGGTGTCTTGTCAGCAGGCTCCTCCCCTTCAGGTAATGTCAGTCATTGGTGGCTGCGGACGAGCTCACTGGTTTCCTGTTTCTATGCCGTCTGTGTCCTATCAAAGTGAACCTGTGCTACTAGCAGCCTTTTCTGTATTCCTCCTCTGAAAATGCGTTTTTTGTTCTGCTTTGTTTTTTTAGTGCCAGAACTGAAGGAGCGGATCCATGCGTGGATGCGGGAGAAGCATAACACTGACCAGTGACACGATCGCTTATCATCAAGAGGTTTGCATTGCTGGAGGAAGTCCGCAGGCGACAGAACCTTGTACATATATTTAAATAATATTGCAAGCATTGACGTGCTCACCTGATGGATAGTAAAAAAAAAAAAAAGAAAGGAAAAAAAACATTTAAAAACATGGGGATTATATTTTCTTAAGGGCCAGCGTTACTGGATGGAAAGTGGAGACTGCCTTTGCATTAAAACGTGATGGTTGACTGAGGAAATCAAGGATCTTCGACAAACCAATTGCAGTGTACTGACTACCGGAGGGTCTTTTTTTATGTTTTTGTTTTTTGTTTTTTTTACTTCTGCTGCTACTATTTTTTTTTTTTTTTCCTTTTCCCTCCCTTCTCCCCACCTGGATACCAGTGTTGACAATAAAGGATGTAGAGAATAATTGAAACACATTGAATCAAGGATCCTGCCACTGTTGAGTTAACTATGTGGTAAGATTCAGGGACTGAGGAGTAAAATGCGATTTGTCAGACACAAATTTTTGTATTCAGCTTACAAATCTACGATTACTATGTTATATATTTGTGTTATATATATAACATATGTATATAATATATATGTAATGTACATTACATATAATTTACTCTAAAGGGCAAGTCAACGCAATGTGGTTTTCCTTAAATTTGTTCCTGAATGGCGTTCTCTGTAATTTGTATATATCCTGAGCTGCACGAGAGCACAGGTCCGCAAAAAGCTGAAAGGGAAATAATTGGCCGCAGAAGAGGGTGGGGTTTGGATCTCAGGGCGGGCGAAGGGATCTCCCCGAACTCAAGAGATTTAAGAAGTCGGTGCGAGTCCACGTGATTTCAATGATAGAACCAAGTAATATTTTAGCAAGAAACTTGCATTTTTTTCTTCCGACATTCACAGGTCGTGATAATGCTTTTTTTTTTTTTTTTTTTTTTTTTTATTATTATAAAGCTTTGTAAGATCTGCCGTGGGAGCCATTTTATAATGGAAGAGATGTTCAGATATAGTGTGTGACCCGACGGACAGGTTGCACCCTCCTCAGCCCTTGCTTTACACCTCATCCCATACCAGGAAGAGGAGATTTCCTGTATGCACCCATGTTTAGCCTTACCAAAGTGACTGGTGCCAGGGAGTCTGGCCAGGGCAAGCTGTCCTCAGACTTTTTTTTTCTTTTTTTTTTCGTCTCTGCTTTATTTTTTTAATGAAACCCCTTTTGTATTACTGCCCTCCACAGCATACTTGAATTCCTGGACTAACTTTATGTGGAATGGCAGGAAAATTTTAACCTGAAGCCCGTTAAAGGTACAAAAAGTGCCCTCCTCCTTTATTTTCAGTTTTCCGTCAGATTTCTCCTCCCTAATAGGCTCTGGACTCTGGAAATAAAATAAGTGGTGACAACATTGCAGAGTTTGTGTGGAGTGTTCTTATTACAGTCTTGTAGTAATAAATAATAATACATTTTTTTTATAGTGCACTTTTCATCAAAAGATCTCAAAGTGCTACATGTTAAAAGCAAAAAAAAAGAAAAAATGTGGCTGGAAGATGCACTTAGCGATGGTAGTGAATGTCGATGAATGTTCGTGTACCTATGACAGCATCAGATGTTAAACTGGCTTTGGACTTTTTTTCTTAAATGTAGACTTTCATTGAATCCAACCAAAAAGCCGTACAAAACAGAGTGGTGACAACATCAATTAATCAACCCCCCCACATTCTGTTCCCAGTAGTGATTAAAGTCCATAAGACGGGGCCACAATCAACAATAGACTAGCCATAAACCATACCACAAATCATTTATGTGTAAGATCACAAAATACTACAGCCAACCTAGGTGGGCTTTTTTTCCATCTGCATGGGAGGACTTATATATTGTACTGCTGTTCAGGATAACAGAGGAGAAGTGAATAATATACAGGTCACTAGAGAGAAAGGATGGAGCTGAGATATTCAGGAGAGAAGAGGGTGAAAGGGTTAAAAACGATCCCATAACCACCTTGGGATCACTAATCTGGAACTAAAGAATGATGGATTCTTTCCCCTTTCTCTGTTGTAAGAGGAAGGGAAGAGCTTTCTAGGGCAATTGCTACACTTTTTTAACTTTGTGATCGCAGCAATCACATGTTACAGATTCGCTCAGATTGGCTCTGTACACCCTTGGCTCAGGTTCACAGCCATTAATGGGTACACTGGCTGTCCGAGGGTTATTTCTGCAGTGCTGTTTATGAATGGCACTGCAAAAAAAAAATCATCCACCAATTTGCAGTAAAACAAATTGTATGGCTCTACATCAATGGTTAAAGCAAACGCACTATACTGGCCTTTTGAACTAGTAGCATTCTGAGCTTATCAAGTTGAGCTCTGCCCTTTCTCTTTACCTCCCTAATGGCCATTGAGACTGCCCATCATATGTAGAGGCACAGCATAAGGACAAGGAGGTGATTTGGTGAGGGTTAGGTAGGGTTTCAAGTGCATCATATGAGCTACTTGGAATATATATAAGGGCGCCTCAAGTATCGGAGCTCAGAAATTAAATTAAAGCGCCTGCCTCAAAGTCAACTGAGTAAATGGGAAGCTGATCTGGGCCTTTCTCTCATGGAGGAACAGACACCACAAGTCCACAATCAGGTTTCAGGAAATTGGATACAAACTGCTGACCAATACGGTGAACTGCTGAACAAAATTTTCCTGACTGTATCGCTGTCGTGTTGGAGATGTTGAGTGTGGAACGCTCTATCACATCTTGTGGCAGTGTCCACTTATATGCCCTTTTAGGAGAAAGTTCAGAAGATGGTACAATATTTGAGTTTTATGGATTTTTGGCTGGACAACCACCCAAGGCATTTTTGTTGTCTAAAGGCCACTATAAGAAGTTGCTTTTAGTGCACCTGATAAACGCAGCTAGGGTTTGTGTAGTTAAAAAGTAGAAGTGTAATGAGCCCCCCTCGCTAGGTCAATGGTTTGCTGTAATGGAGGCGACTCAACTGATGGAGGAACTTACTGTGACCTTGGAGTGAAAGGAGCAACAGCAGCAGAAGATTTGGTTTTACTGGACCGCATTTTCTTGTTCCCAAGACTACTGTACCTACCTTGCTACTGATGGCTACATTTGGACTGGCTTTAGGGCGCCTAGGACCTGGGCTGGGGGAAATTCACTTGTGTATTCTTTGGTAGTTGATGGTACATTTTCCTTTGTGTCTCCCCTGCACCAAATCCCCCTCCCACACACACCATATTTTTTTTTTTCTTCTCCTCCTCCCCCTCTTTTCCTTTCCGATATTTCTTTCTTCCTTCTTCTGTGGTTCTTGTAGCTGGTTTTTGGTTTGCTTATCTTAAGAGGAAAAAAAAACCCACACCTCCATCCTCCTACTGTGACCTGTACATTAACCCCTTTACCACCTCCTCCAACTTTTTTGTTTTGTTTTTTATATATATCTTAATCACCAGGGGGGTATCAAGAGCCAGGCAGCCTTGATGAAGCAATCCTGATCAACTCATGGAATGAAAAATACTGTCCAGTGATCTCTGCTGTCACATCCTAGGACAGGATAATTGGAAGGTGGATTTCCACCTGGATCAAGGGGAATGTGCCCTTCACCCCGACTTCTTCAGTCTGCTATGTCAAAGATGGGGAACTCTAAATATGGATAACCTGACTTCCAGATTTAACAAGGGATTATTTGTTGAGGCTAGATCCAGGGACCCTCTATCGTTGGCATCAGTTGCTCTGATAATTCCCTGGACTCAGTTCAGGCTAATTTATGCTCTTCTGCTTCACAAAATAGAGCAAGAGAAGTAACCAGTGATCCCCATTGCACCAAACTGGCCATGAACAACCTGATACATGGACTTCTAGGAGACAACCCCTGGCCTTTTCTAGACAGACCAGACCTGCAACCTCAGACCCCCTGTTCTTTAAGGCTGGGTTCACACTTATGCAAATTGAATGCAGGTTTCCCTGCATCCAATTCGCATGTCAGGAGATTGTGACCGGCTCTCACCGCTCCAGAGTGGCTCCGGTGCGAATTTCACAGGAGTCCTGTGCGTCTTCTGGTCCGTTTCAGGTCCGAATTCAGCCAAGAATTCTGTCTGTAACCGGACCTGAAACGGTGAACAGGGACGCACTGGACCCCCTGCTGTGAGCAGCTCCGTGCTGCAGTGTGAACCCAGCCTAATGCTTCTCAGTCGTTGGCTTTAACAGTATGGCTGTTGAAGCCTAGGTCTTGAGTGGCGAAGATGTCTTTTATACCGTTGTTGCCAAAAGCGAGGAAAGCCACCTCCAGAAAGATCTAATATCATACCTAGAAATGCTTCTTGGCTTGGCACTTCAGCCCAAGAGTTTACTCTGTGCCTTGCATTTTAGCCTTCCTACAGTCAGGAGTTACCAGAACTTGGCCTTAAAGTGGTATTAAACACAAAACCAAAAATGTAATCTATTGCAGCTTACCAATCCTTAGATGTGGTGGCTGAATTTTGAGACATTTTTCTTCCTCTGTTTTTACTTGGTGGTCTGGCCAGTATTGCTCCTCCTGTATTGGAGCGCCCTCATTAAAACAAGGGGTACCTTTTGGACAGCAGCATTATCAGTCTGGGGAAGAGGAGTGTTAAATGTACTAACACATTGATGCAAAAAACTTCAGCTAATACATTATAAGCAGTTACAGTAAACAGTTTTTTTTTTTTTTTCTTCGAATAAAGGTTTTACATAAATACAAAATGACCATTGTAAGCATCCATGCTAGTGTTAAATGGTTTGTGTCATCTCTGTAACTGATACGTTCTGCTTGAGAGCTTGTTCTTTTGAAAAACAAACTTACTGGCTGGAGCACCAGATGAAAACAGAAGAGTGCCTAAAAAAGGAAATGAATACAACCATCACATATAAGAAATGGTAATCTACAATATAAAAAATGTTTGCTTTTGGGTTTAATACCATGTTAAGCACTCTTACGGAATAGGTTTTGGCCGTGTCCATACTATTCCAAAAACCTCTTGTTTAATTTTTCCTGCTAAAAACCCTTTTATTCAAGGCGTTTATCATATCAGGCCTCCATTTTAAACCCAGCAGGGACCTTTCCTGCAAGGTAACCTTTTTGGTGGCTATCATGTCTATCAGTGTCAGGAACCATGACCCAGACAGACAGAAAATGCAGTTTAAAATCACACCTTTAATGTAATAGTAAAAAACAGTACAGATCAGGAACGTAGTCAAAAACAGAATCCAGGGTTAGGAAGCCAAAACAGTTAATCAGACGAGCCATAATCGGGAAGCCAGGAATCGGCATTGTCAGAAGCCAAAGATCAGGATTAGGAACCAGAAGAAACGTTAGCCAGGCAACAGTCACAATAGGAGCACAGCAGAGACACGCAGGATATGTTGACCAAGGCGAAGGCACAAAAGGAAATGAACAAGGCAGTTTAAATAGCCAGAAAGGGCTGCCTGTAAGCTGGACTGATGAGGAAGGTAATGGTGACCAGGTGAGTCACTGTGAAAACAATGAGTGGCTGGTAATTAACCGATAGCTGCAGCAGCCTTAAGCACTGAGAAGAAAGCTGCTAGAAGCCCAGTCCTGACCATCGGATGTGTCTTTTGAGTAAGCAGCTGTCTCTCTTGTAAGGAGCCATTCCTCATTTGTCACAAGGACAAAATTGCCTTACACCCAAGATGCTTGTTTTTTTTTTTTTCCTAAGGTGGTGTCAGCCTTCCACCTCGACGCAGACCCCATTCTTCCTTCTTTGTGCCCCGCTCCTAAGCGCCCAAAGGAGTTTGTTCTACACAGTCTGCATGTGGTCTGACCCGTTGGTGTACCTAAAAGCTACAGCTTCTATCCAGAAGATAGGCCTCCCTGTGTGTCCTTCCATCAGGACCATGCAAGGGCCATCCTGCTTCATTATCCACCATTGCTTGGTCATTAAGGCAACATAGCCCAAGAGCTTATACCGAAAATAATTAAGCACCTCCTGCACGAATATGTGCTCATTCCACCAGGTCGGTTGCAGTCTGCTTGGCATTGTGATACCAATCCTCCGTTGGGCAGCTTTGGAAGTCCACCACCTGGTCTGTTGACCCTTGTTATCGATGGACCTGTTGGCACATTTCCACTTACCTTATTGTAGCCAGTCCTTTTTATTAGATGCTTGGGGACATCCCAGGGTCTATAAATATCAAGCCTGTATCCTGTCTTGTACTGTGCGATTTAGTATGATATTAAAGTCACAACGATTCAGTACCTAATATTCTATATTCTAATACACTATCTTGTCAAAAGTATTGGGACACCTGCCTTTAAACACACATGAACTTTAATGGCATCCCAGCCTTAGTCCGTAGGGTTCAACATAAAGTTGGCCCACCCTTTGCAGCTATAACAGCTTCAACTCTTCTGGGAAGGCTATCCACAAGGTTTAGGAGTGTGTCTATGGGAATGTTTGACCATTCTTTCAGAAGCGCATTTGTGAGGTCAGGCACTGATGTTGGACGAGAGAGTCTGGCTCGCAGTTTCCGCTCTTTTCATCCCAAAGGTGTTCCATCGGGTTGAGGTCAGGACTCTGTGCAGGCCAGTCAAGTTCTTCCACCCCAAACTTGCTCATCCATGTCTTTTATGGACCTTGCTCCTAAACCTTGTGGAGAGACTTCCCAGAAGAGTTGAAGCTGTTATAGCTGCAATCTGTGGACCAACTCAATATTCAACCCTACGGACTAAGACTGGGATGCCATTAAAGTCCATGTGTGTGTAAAGGCAGGCGTCTCATTACTTTTGACAATATAGTTTGTTTGAAAACAATACTCCTACTTCTCTTTGTTTTATAAAAAAAAATAAAAGCTTCTAAATACTTTTTTCTTCGGTGTGCTGTGGAGAGATCACGTGATCTTTCCCAGCTTAATCCTGTCCGCAGGGAAAGATCAGTATGAGGAGTAGCTAGATGAGTCTTACAGGGAAGTCTGAACTAGCTTTCCCTGTCTGCACTTGCCTGAAAGCCAAAAACAGCACATGTGCCGTATAGGTGGCAACAATCGATCCAAGGGAGCTGAAGCTGCAGTGGAGACAGACAAGAGGCAAGCAACTGTGCAAGGAGAGGATCAACCAGGTTTTTATTATTCTTTATCAAATGAATGTACTAGTGATAAAGGGAGTATGTATGTAATGTTATTTTTAGACGTTTAAGAAAGGGTTTAGGTTTAATGGGACTTTAAGATGAAAGGGAATTTTGACTTGCCTGTAAATTCAATATCTTTTGAGTGCAGTACAGAACACCCTCCCTTTTTTTGCTTTGTTATCGTTGCATGGCTTGCTGACAAAAAAGTGAGGACTCGCAGGATGAGGTAAGGATATAGGGGGATGCCCAGGGAGTGTCATCAGAAACTTTGCCAGTGTCCCATCACCTGCAGGTACCAGCTTATAACCCAGGATCTATGAATTTTAAGCCTGTGTCCTGTACTGTACTCCAAGATATGGAAGTACAGGTAAGCCAAAATTCCTCTTCTCTTTTTCTCTTTTCAATTTTCTCTTTTGTTCATTGACAGACACAGTGCTCCATTATTCAGAACTGTAGGGTTATATTTTCCCCCTACAGGAGTAGGACACTAGGCAGAAAAAAGACTTGGCTACGCCTATGGGCAGTCCTAGGTGATATACACCCCCATCTCTGCTATAGGCCTTCAGCTGTAAGGAGTAAGGACCTAGTTCCCTGTTGGGATCTCTGGTCCTGGCAATTTTTTGTTTTTAAACTACTTTTTATTTTCTCTTTAATTTTTTCCTGTGAGATCTACAATCAACTGCCAGGATGGGCGGCGGGCTGGACACTAAGATCCAGTGGTCTCCCCAGTCTGGCCAGCAAGTGCGTGCAGACCGGAGCTACGTCTCGCGAGGTCGCATACGATCGGGTCTCAGCCTGTGTTGCAGCATTCCTCATGGCTTACAGCCCCCCCACTTTGGTGGCGAGGAGGATCTGTCTGGGAGCGTTACCCGTGCCCTTCGCTGGAGCGCAAAGTAAGGGGCCCCCTCCTCTCCTTCCCTGGAGTGGTGTGCGGGTACTCCCTGGGGTGGTCGGTTCCTCTGGGGTTCTCCTCCACACCCCCCCCCCTTCCCCATGTGAGGACTAGGCCCTAGGCCTCTGGCCTAGGTGCTTCGGACACTGTCCACTCCCCCCCTCCAGGGTTGTCACTATGGGGGGGGAGGTACAACTTGGCACCTGCTGGATGGTTGGGCGGGTGTCCAGGCATCCACGGATCCATGCCACCTGCGGCAGCCCTCCACTTATTTTGGCCACGGCTTTTTAGCCTACCAACCAGGCGTGTGTCTGGGTTTTTTATTTTTTACTAAACAAATGAAAAAAAAACAAACTTTTTGAAAAAAAAAAAAAACATTATTTTTTTATAGTTAGAAAACTTTGCAAACAGGTAATTTTTCTCCACTGATGTGTGCTGATGAGGTGGCACTAATAGGGAGCACTGATGGACACTGCTGGGACTGCACAGTGCAGATGTCCCTTTAACACAAGCCGATTTATCAGCTCTCTTCTCCCCTCCTCACGCTGTCAGCATAAGGAAAGCCGATAACCTGCTTGTGTTTACATCGTGATCAGCTGTCATTGAACACAGCTGATCACGTGGTAAAGAGCCGTGGTAAAAGCGCAAAGGACTCGGTGATCACAGAACGCGCCTCACGATCACGGGAGGGTGTCACGGGAGGGTGTCCACGGACGCCCTCCCAGCAAAGTAAGCCCGCGCTGCAGCCGTCTTTCGGCTATAGCGTGGGCAGGAAGGGGTTAAAGCAGAAATAAACCCTCCTATCCTTTTCAGCCAAGGAAGCTGTCATCTTGGCCTCTGTTTGATCTACAACTACTATGGAGCTGCACATGTGATCAGGTATGACAGTTTGGTTGAAAGCACAAGTGTGACGGTTAGCATTCCCAGCCTTCCTGGAGTGTTACAGTTTTTAGGAATCCGTTAAATTGAAGGGTTTAGTTCCACTTTAAAATGATACTAAAATCTCAGGTTTTTTTTTTTCCTTTTAAAAATAACAAACCATGTTCTACTTGCCTGATTTGTGGGGTTGGTTTTGCACAGAGCAGCCCCGATCCTCCTCTTCTCAGGTCCCTCACTGGTGCTCCTCCCTCCTGCCAAGCGCTCCCCACAGCAAACAGCTTGCTATGGGGGCACCCAAGCTGAGCCGTTGCGCTGTATGTCCATTCAAACAAGGAGGCGCGGTTTGGCCCTGCTTCCTCTCTCTTCTCATTGGCTCACTGACTTTGACAGTAGCTGGAGCCAATCGCGCCACGCTGCTCTCTCAGCCAATGAGGAGGACAGCCGAGACTCCTGCAACATTGCTGGATCGAGATGGGGCTCAGGTAAGTATGAGGGGTGCTGCTAAACACAGAAGGGTTTTTTTTTTTTTTAATCTTCATGCAAAGAATGCATGAAAATAAAGTGGTTGTAAAATCGGAAGCTTTTTAACTGCTCGTCTTTGGGCGGACTGGCAGTCTCTCACAACTAGCAGATGCTGGGACCTGTATTGTAATGTAGAGGGTTTTTTCTGATAATAGGTATCTGTCTCAATAACCCTAAAACTGTTGATTACCCAGGATATCGCCAGCCCCACAATCATCACCTTTTGCAGCAAATTTTTTTTTTTTGTCCTTTTGTATTTGTGACTATTTTGATTTATGAATGCCCCTCATGCTTGCTGTGTTGTTTGATTTCATCCACCCTAGTAGATCTGTGCTAAACCCTAACTGGATGACTTTTAGTTTGATAATGTACAATTGCTATGATTTTTTTTTTTCATAAAATACTGTTTTCGCCTTTTTTCTTTTAATCCTTTTATGGTAGCCCAGTGCTGCCGATCTTTTGTGGCCTCTTTTGTCCTCTTTCTGTCTACATGCATGATAGTTGCACATCTTTGCTCTGGACTGGCTTACTGATAGTGACATTGATGGATCATAACTATGCAATGAGGCTCCGTTCACATCAAGGCGGAGGGGGGGACAATCATGGTAAAATCGCACAAATAGAATCGCGGGACGTCTGTTGCCCAAAAGAAGCTCATGTACTTTTCGGGCGACAGGTGTCTCGCGATTCCGTTTGCGTGTTTTTACCAATCATGACGTGTTTGGGGTGCCATTGAAATCGACTGGCAACGCATGGGCGTGCCACTATTGTGAATCATGGTGATTCCGCCCGTGGAGATGTGAACGAAGCCTGAATGTTGCCACAACCGCTTGTAGTCTACACCAGGGATGCCTGTAACGGGGTGACCACATCGGAACATAGTTGGGAGGCAGGAGTAGAGCGTTGTCACCTCATAATGGGAAGGATCACCAGGTATTATCCTACAGCCTAGCATTTTTTAATGTAACAAAAAATTACCTTACCCCGTGTATAAAAAAAAAAAGCAGCTCAGCCTGCAGTATTTGCTGTCTTTTGGAACTGTCCCGTAAGGTGACCTTGGTCTTCTGAATTGTTGCGCAGCGCCACTAAATTGTGAAGACTAGGGATATACTATGATTACTGGGCCTCATCAGCATGGTGTCTCATTTATGGCTTTCTGCATTAATGTGTTGGTTTACATGTACTTAAATTTTTTTATGTATTTATATTTTGTATAGGATTAACATGAATTAGGAGATTAACGTACCTTGCCAGAACATCTTGTGGAGCACATTAATTAAAGTGTTACTAAACCCAGGACCCTGCAGTCACTATATCTGGTCTCCCACAGTACACAGAACATGGAAATGCCATTATTTTAGTAAATATAAACTGCAAAATACCCTTTCTCATCAGCAGTATATAGCAGTCTTGTGACTTCTATCTGTGTCTGGTTAAAGCTTGTAGGAGGAGTTTTCATACTGCACTGATTGTCCTATGAGGCTGCAGGGCTCCTGACCCTCTGTCTGGACACTGCTGATTGTCCCTGTGCTGATCACATGCACACTCCCAAGAAAAAAAAAATCTCTAGCAATACACACCAAACTGAGCATGTGCAGCCTGTCCCCTGGCCTCTGTTCTATCAGGAGATGGATTGGGGACTGTGGAAGAAGAGACGGATTAGAGAAGACAGGATCAAACAGCCTTTTTACACAATGCAGAGGATTAACCCTTTAGAAGTGAGTATAACAAGCATGCTTTACTGCATATACACACTGATTTTACTGCTGTGGGTTTAGTAACACTTTAAAGAGCAAATATGTGAATATACATTATCGTGCGTCAACAACATCATCATCGACAATTAGCACTGCATAATAAAAGCTCAAGTGGTCTGTCTTTTTTTGCAGTGGCTACTTTATGTAACCTATCACCTAAAGCAGCGGTTGCCAACCAGTGGTCCATGACAAAACTTTGGTGGAACCCAGGGGTTCTGCCACAAATCAACATTGTGGTGGATGTGTACCACCCAATGTTTTCAGTGGTGTTCACGTGACCCACCGGAGATCTACTCTTTTCCTCTCCTCCTGGCTGACCTCAGCGGCCCCTCTCTCTGCAGTGCTCGGAGCGGGGAAGAAGAGCTCCAGCTGGATCACGTGAGCGTCCAGTGGCGCTATAAATAAGGTATTTTCCACAATTAAGTTACAAAAGGAGACACACTGCATATTATATAATCTTTTTACAAAACGGATTACATAATTTTCCAATGACTTTAACCAAGGTTTATTTTTGGGATTACAGAATGTCATATTGCCGACTCCTGAGCTAGCAGGGGGAGCGAAGACAGGAGACACAGGAACTTTATAAAAACGTTTTATTATTTTATTCCAGGTTTTTTAGAACATAGAGAGGGGTAAATGACACAGCAGAAGCACTGTGCCTGTCTGTCATGCTTTAAAGGGGCAAGATAATTATTTTATTTTTTTCTTTTAGGGGTTGCAACCGCTTTAAGATTGTCGTGATGACATGACTGTGTTTGAATAGATGTATATTATTGAACCTAAATGTAGATTATTATATCTAAATAATTTATGTACCTAATGTACATAAATAAGACCTCCCCTGAAAATCAGCCCTTAGTTTGTTTTTTTTTTTTTTGTAGCCAAAATTTATATAAGACCCAGTCTTATTTTTCGGGGAAACACGGTATGGTCAAAAATGCAGTGTTCTTGGTAGTTCCAGCAAAAACAATGTTCTCTTTCTTTTGTAAACTACTGATCCCATCAACTAATGTATTATAAAAGTAAACAAAAGCAGGCTTATTTGAAGTCCAGCCGTGACAACCATGGCTCCCTCCATATGCAGAAAGTAGTACAACCATCCTTGGACAGGAAGGAATTACCAGGTAAAAAAAAAAAAAAAAAGAAAAGAGAAGAAATGCTTAACCACTGAACCTTAAACCCTACATTCACTATATCTGGTCTTCCACAGTACACAGAACTGAGACCACCATCCAGCATTGTGCAGAATTACAGGCCGCCTCTGACCATCCATAGTGGATATTCTGCATCTGTGAGTTTGTTCAAATCTTAATATAAATTAATAACTTGATATTCTATTTTTTTTTACTCCAGGAGTATGAATTGAGTTTGGAATGCTTAAAGGGGTTGTAAAGGTAAATTTTTTTTTTCTTAAAAATAACAAACATGTTATACTTACCTTCACTGTGCAGCTCGTTCTGCACAGAGTGGCCCCGAACTTGGTCTTCTGGGGTCCCTCGGCGGCTGTTTCAGCTCCTCCCCGCAAGCATTAACCACCTTAATGCGAGCTCCCTCGCATGGTGGTTAGTGCTTGCGGGCGCGCTCCCGTGATGCAGCCGGCGGCTATAGCCGCTCACTGTATCACTCGGCCCCGCCCCCCAGCGCGCCGCGTCATTGGATGTGATTGACAGCAGCGCCTACCTCCAGGAGGTAGGTGTATGTGTGTCCAAGTCAACAATCAAGAGAAGACTTCACCAGAGTGAATACAGAGGGTTCACCACAAGATGTAAACCATTGGTGAGCCTCAAAAACAGGTAGACCAGATTAAAGTTTGCCAAATAACATCTAATAAAGCCTTCACAGTTCTGGAACAACATCCTATGGACAGATGAGACCAAGATCAACTTGTACCAGAGTGATGGGAAGAGAAGAGTATGGAGAAGGAAAGGAACTGCTCATGATCCAAAGCATACCACCTCATTAGTGAAGCATGGTGGTGGTAGTGTCATGGCGTGGGCATGTATGGCTGCCAATGGAACTGGTTCTCTTGTATTTATTGATGATGTGACTGCTGACAAAAGCAATATTATCTGCTCATATTCAGCAAAATGCCTCAGAACTCATTGGATGGCGCTTCACAGTGCAGATGGACAATGACCCGAAGCATACTGCGAAAGCAACCAAAGAGTTTTTTAAGAGAAAGAAGTGGAATGTTATGCAATGGCCAAGTCAATCACCTGACCTGAATCCGATTGAGCATGCATTTCACTTGCTGAAGACAAAACTGAAGGGAAAATGCCCCAAGAACAAGCAGGAACTGAAGACAGTTGCAGTAGAGGCCTGGCAGAGCATCACCAGGGATGAAACCCAGCGTCTGGTGATGTCTATGCATTCCAGACTTCAGGCTGTAATTGACTGCAAAGGATTTGCAACCACGTATTAAAAAGTGAAAGTTTGGATGATTGTTAATCTGTCCCATTACTTTTGGTCCCTTTAAAAAGTGGGAGGCACATATACAAACTGTTGTAATTCCTACACCGTTCACCTGATTTGGATGTAAATACCCTCAAATTAAAGCTGAAAGTCTGCAGTTAAAGCACACCTTGTTTGTTTCATTTCAAATCCATTGTGGTGGTGTATAGAGCCAAAAAGATTAGAATTGTGTTGATGTCCCAATATTTATGGACCTGACTGTATATTCATCTCCGTGGAACTACAAGTTTTACCAGCAGTCTGTAGAAAGAACTCACTCAGCAATACTGTAATCTCTATTGGAATGGGCAGGTGCCCTCTCACCAATGGCTGTGAGGCTCCATCCGGAATCCCCCTCCTGGTGTCTCTGTCCAGTGAAGATGGCACCGCCATGCTGTGTTGCAACTCCCGATGGACTGAAGTGCAAGTGGCTTCCGGTTCCCCTGAAGCGCAGGCCGGTCCGCTTGCTAGAATAGCAGGGCTGTCCTCCAAGATCCCTCCGCTGTATAGGCCGCAGTCTCTCACTCCTAGTCACACACAGACTTCCTGCTGGGCGGTGTTGAATGGCATCCAAAGAGGCTGAAAGCAGGCCGCGCCTGTCCGTTCATCACTCCTCCCAGCAGGCAGTTCTGCGCGCTTTGCATTGTCTGTCCTGTAGTCCAGGGCTGATCCAGCTAACAGAGTCACTTCCTCCTCCAGACTACATCTCCCACCATACTTTGTTGCATTCATTCTCAAAGAGTAAGGAAAAAAAATCCTGAGTTGAGCAGACACTACAGGGAGCCAAACTAATTTGCAAACAACAACGAACTGTTCAACTATAATAACTATAGTGGCAAACCCCTGGCTACACTTTGATGGCCAAAAAGTTCAATTTTAGTCTCATGAGACCAGAGCACCTTCCTCCATACATTTTGGGAGTCTGCCACATGCCTTTTCGCAAACTCAAAACGTACCATTTTGTTTTTTGCTGAAAGTGTAATGGCTTTCTTCTGGCCACTCTGCCCTAAAGCCCAACTCTATGGAGCGTACATCTTATTGTTGTCCTATGTACAGATACTCCAGTCTCTGCTGTGGAACTCTGCAGCTCCTCCAGGGTTACCTTAGGTCTCTGTGCTGCCTCTCTGATTAATACCCTCCTTGACCAGTCCGTGAGTTTTGGTGTGCGGCCGTCTCTTGGCAGGTTTGCTGTTGTGCCATGTTCTTTCCATTTGGTTATGATAGATTTGATGGTGCTCCTAGGGATCATCAAAGATTTGGATATTTTATTATAACCTAACCCTGACTTGTACTTCTCAACAACATTGTCCCTTACTTGTTTGGAGAGTTCCTTGGTCTTCATGGCAGTGTTTGGTTAGTGGTGCCTCTTGCTTAGGTGTTGCAGCCTCTGGGGCCTTTCATAAAGGTGTGTCTATGTAATGACAGATCATGTGACACTTAGATTGCACACAGGTGGACATCATTTCACTAATTATGTGACTTCTGAAGGTAATTGGTTGCACCAGAGCTTTTTATGGGCTTCATAACAAAGGGGGTGAATACATACGCACATGCCAATTATCAGTTTTTTTTATTTCTGAAAAATAGTTTTATGTATATATTTTTCTAATTTTACTTCACCAACTTAAACTATTGTAATAGAAAAAATATGTAGCTGGATAGCCGCACTCCAAATATTCACCTTTATTGAAAAAATGTTTTAAAATCAAGGCATCAAAGGTAGGTACGGACGAACTGCACAGCCGCTGACATGTTTCACACCAGACATGGTGCTTAGTCATGGCTAAGGTGCAGAATATACATACAGAGATATATACACACCTAATTAGACAAATAGATAAAGCATGTATGCCATAGATAATGATATAGAAAGCACCTGTGAGAGTCCAAAGTTTAATCATGAAGCAGGTGGAAAGAATCCTCCCCACCTGCTGAAGGTTCACATATTGAAAATGCATGTAGTAATAAAAATCATTAACTGTAACACCAGATTTGTTATATATGTGGTCACCTGTGAACAATGCTCTATACAATATGTGGGACGTACGACCCGCAGACTAAGGGATAGGCTACGTGACCATCTTTATGATATCTCTAGAAACCATTCCACCAATATAGCGAGGCGTTAGAATTTATGCCACGATAAGGATATCAGTAGCCTACTTATACAGGGGGTTGAAAAAGTTATGTTGTCTAAAAAGAGGAGGTGATAAGTTTAGGTTACTGTGCAAAAGGGAGATTTATTGGATATTCCATCTCCATACGAAGCAGCCCACCGGGCTCAACTTCGAGTGGGATATCTCACACTTCTATGACTGACCTTTACATCTTACACACTGGTTGTTGGTTTTTCTATTCTATTTCTGTTGCAAACAGAGCCAGCACCCTGTTTGATTGTGAAGACAACTGATTTTGGGAGGGGTATTTGTCCTGGAGTGGTGAACTTCTAAACTTAGACTACTGTGTTCTGATCCATCACATATACCGTATTTATCGGCGTATAACACGCGCCGGCGTATAACACACACCCCAAGTTTAGGAGAGAATTTTAAGGAAAAAAACTTTTAGGAGGGAAGTTTAAGGAAAAGAAACTTACATTAAAATGCCCATCAATGCAGCCTTATCAGTGTCCATCTGCAGCCTTGTTAGTGTCATTGCAGCCTTTTCAGTGTCAGTGCAGCCTTGTCAGTGCAGCTTTGCCCCAGTGCAGCCTTGCCTCAGTGCAGCCTTGTCCCAGTGCAGCCTTGTCCCAGTGCAGCCTTGTCCCAGTGCAGCCTTGCCTCAGTGCAGCCTTGTCCCCAGTGCAGCCTTGTCCCCAGTGCAGCCTTGTCCCCAGTGCAGCCTTGTCCCCAGTGTCCATGCCTGCCACCGCCGCCGCTGACATACACATGCATGTAGTTTTAAATATGGCGCAGCGGAGTTCGGAGGGAACGAACGCCGACGAGATACACATAATCTAGTGTATTCGGCTCTTTCCGGCGCCGCTCACAGTCCCGCCCAGTCCTGCCCTATGATGGACATAACACAGGTCCAATGGCGGGACTGTGAGCGGCGCCGGAAAGAGCCGAATACACTCGACTATGTGTATCTCGGCTCTGTGATTTTGGCGGCGCTCGTTCAGCTCCGCCGAGTCCCTCCGAACTCTGTGGCGCCATATTTAAAACTACTCGCTATGTGAATGTTGGCGGCGATTGCCGCCGACAGCTCACAATTAGCGGGGATCGGTGTATAACACGCACCCACGACTTTCCCCTGATTTTAAGGGGAAAAAAGTGCGTGTTATACGCCAATAAATACGGTAATTTAGGTTAAAAAAAACATTGAACTAAAGGCTGTAATGTAACAAAATAGGTAAAAGGGGGGGGGGGGGGTGAATACTTTTGCAAGGCACTGTATATCAAGCGCTCATATCTCAAAGTTAATCCCATATTGGCTAACCACATCTCTAAAGTTGGAGAGGTTTGAGAGATCCAGTGTTGCAAGATCAGCTTTTGGGCTTGGAACAGTGCTCTGGACCAGTGTTTCTCAACTCCAGTCCTCAAGGCCCCCCAACAGGTCATGTTTTCAGGCTCTTTATTATTTTCCACAGGTGAGTTGATTAGTTTCATAGCCTCAGTAATTACCACAGCCGTTTCATCTGAGGGAAATCCTGAAAACATGACCTGTTGGGGTGCCTTGAGGACTGGAGTTGAGAGACACTGCTCTGGACACCGCCTCTCTGACATATTTGTCCATTTATAACCTCATCCAGTAAACCCAATAAGCACAGTTTAGGGTCAAGAGAGACGGTTACTTGAAAAGCATTGTTGATGGTGTTTACTATGCCAGTCCGAAACTGGTGCAACTTTGGGCACCACCAAAGGAGATGTATCGGTACCAATTTTTTTTTTTTTTTTTGTAGCTTTTTTCCTGCCAGGAGAAAAGGCATTCGGAGGAGTCAAACAGATGCCCTGTGTGCATGAGGCCTTAAAGAGGAAGTAAACGCTGCTTTTTTTTTTCCTGACTACAAAGTAAAGGCATAATGTGCTAGTATGCATCGCATACTAGCACATGATGTAAAACTTACCTGCAAACGAAGCCCTCATTGTCACCGCTAAAAGCCGCATCTATCTTCGCCCGTCTTCCTTTCCGGGTCCGCGGCTGGAAGCCACCGGTCCCGGCACAGGTGGCCGTTCCTTCAGAGCGCATGCATATACAGTAAATCTCTCCTAAATGGCGCACGTTTTAGGAGATCTTTACAGTAACTATAGATAAGCCTTGTTATAGGCTTACCTATAGGTACAAACAATCCATGGAAGTTTACTTCCTCTTTAAGGCCTGCAAGCTGAGATATATTCTGCGGCAGGTTGCCTCCCCTGCGCGAAACCACGTAACTGTACGTCGGCTCGCGGGGTCCGGATAGCAGCTGCATAGCGGGGGTGCCCATGCTCGTGGCTGATGGTCGCGATGACCGCCTTCCACGAGCGATCGTGACCAGGAGACACAGAACAGGGACGAGTGTGTGTAAACACACACTTCCCTGTTCTGTTCTGACAGGAGTGACAGATCGTGTGTTCCTATTGACTAGGAACCACGATCTGCCACTTCCTGTATTTAGTCCCCTCCCCCTTCAATTAGAATCGCGTAGCAGGGAACACAGTTAACCCCTTCACTGCAGGTGACATTTTTACAGTAATCAATGCATTTTTAATCGCACTGATCGCTGTATTAATGCCAATGGTTCCAAAAATGTGTCAAAATTGTCCGATGTGTCCGCCATAAAGTCGCAGTCATGATTAAAAGCCACGATAAAAATCACAGATCGCCGCCATTACTAGTAAAAAAAAAAATAATAAAAATGCTATAAATCTATCCCCTATTTTGTAGACGCTATAACTTTTGCGCAAACCAACCAATATACGCTTATTGCGATTTATTTATTTTTTTTTTTTTTTACCAAAAATATGTAGAAGAATGTATATCGGCCTAAACTAGGAAAAAATTAGCTTTTTTTTTAAAAAAATGGGGATATTTATTATAGCAAAAAGTACAAAATATGTGTAAGTGTTTTTTTCAAAATTATCGTTCTTTTTTTTGTTTATAGCTTAAAAAATAAAAAACGCAGAGGTGATCAAATACCACCAAAAGAAAGCTCTATTTGTGGTAAAAAAAAGGACGTCAATTTTGTTTGGGAACAACGTTGCGCGACCGCGCAATTGTCAGTTAAAGCGACGCAGTGCCAAATCGCAAAAAACGCTCTGGTCAGGAAGCGGTTAAGACATGTTTTAGGCTCGTAAGCATTCTGCTACATTTTTACCTGTGGGTGATTTTGGATGACAGTTGCTCTGCCAGACCTAGAGATGTAAAATTTCCGGAAATTTTGAAGCTCGGAAAAAAACCCGTTTTTTTTTCCCCGTTTTTTTTTTTGGGGGGGGGGGAGGAAATTTTCGAAAAAATTAAAAAAAAAAAAAAAAAAAGCTACATTAGGACTTTTTTGTCTTTTTAAGATTGAAAGTCATTCTGTTACTTTAGGAACATAAAATATGAATAATGGACAATTTGACTTGGCATAAAATTATCACAACTAGCATAATAAAAATATAGTGTACACAAACAATTATCACAAACAGAATTTACTTTTTTGAACTGCTTACTAGTTTATGTGGAACAGCCAAAAAGCCTCCACAAAACAATTTTCAAAACCAAAAGTAACAATTTTTCATATTTCCTCTCCACAGTATTAAATAAAAATTAAAAACCCCATTCTCATAAAAAGAATTGAAGATGGGGGAAGTGTTAAGAAGAGAGCGGCACTAAGTTTCAATGGACATTTAATCAGAATAATTTTCTGAGCTGAAATCGTCAGTATCCGTCTCTCTGCTTCTGTAGCTACTCTTTTTTGTCCGTCATCACAATTAGGAACTTCTAAAAACGGAAGGTTTGACCGGACCGGTTCTTGTTACAATAGCAGCACAGCACCTCCTAAAGGAAGAAATGCATACTGTTCTTGCATTGGAGGGTTCAGTTTGTTACCTAGGACTTGCTTGTCCTCACTCAGTGCACAGAAATTAGAATAATCTGATATCATACATTTTTTTTTTTTTTTTTTGTTTTAGAAATTATATGGAAAATATTTTGGATTTGGAACACCCTGTCTTTAAAATATTTTATTCATCATGTTAAAATAAAATATTTCACAATTTTTTTTTTCTTTTTTCAATTTTTCCAAATTTGGAAAAAAAGCCTTCAGGAAAAAAACGTGAAAAAAACTTTTTTTTCCCCAAATTTTTCAGTTTTTTTTTTCCGGGCCTTCACATCTCTAGCCAGACCTAGATGCTCCCTCTAGTGGTTAGCAATATATATCACGATCATAGGAAAAATGAAATGTCAATGAAAATATGCACTGCTTGTGAATTCACCTATTGTGAATATATCTTCCCTCTTTGTTTTTAGGAAGGATGATTTAGTGTGTTTTCCTTTTTTCTTTTTCTTTTCTTTTTTTTTATATCCTGTGATTAGCTTAGCCTGGACCATATTCAGACAAGGAAACAAATAGATAAGGCAAAATCTCAGACGGGCTTATTTTATTACAAGCCGGTACAAATACAAATAGAAAATCCCATCTCTAAGAAGCAATTAAACGGTCCCTGTACACCAGGGGGAAGTGTAATCCCTGTTTAGCGGCTTGTAGCTGCAATAATAGATTACCGTGTCGCATGCAAATCTGTTGGCGTTTCCTCTCTAGAATTTCAGCCCTGTCTGTGCGTTTCATCACTTTGTGACAGTGAAAGGAGGGGGATTCTAGAACAATATAATGAGCTGACTAATAACGTCGTGCTGTCCAAAGGAACTATAAAATGCAGCAAAAAATGTTTCATCATGTCAACATTTTGGCAGATGTTTATTCTGCTTTGGGGTCCACGGTGAAATCCACGTTGGTTAGAAACTGGAGATGCATCAGTTTTAAAGCTGAACTCTAGTCAAGTATAAAAGACACAGTTTAATTGGCCCCTGTATTAATTATTACATAATTCAATTTATTTTTTAAGCAAGCAATGTATCTGTATTAGACTTGGTTTTGTCAGCCCCTTGCAATCCCCATTACAGCAGAGCTAAGGGTGGTAGAAGGAGGAGCCGTACATGGAAGGAAGAGAGGAAAGATCCCTAGTGCTGAACATCCACAGAGTCCTATGGTGGCATGATAGAGATAACCTCAGCCCGGGCTCCCACCAGGCCACGCCTCCAACGCGTTTCATTCCGCCCCCTCGGAGCTTAGTCATGGGGACCCATGACGCCAAAACAGCCCTGACCCTTCAAGACATGGAGGCCACTAGACCTCTGAAGGCACGCTGTGGTATCTGCCACAAAGCTGTCAGTAGCAGATCCTTAAAGTTCTGTCATTTACGAGGTGTTGCCTCCATGGACCAGACTTGTTTTTTCAGCACATCCTACAGATGTAGATGTTTAACTGAAGTGAGATCTGAAGAATTTGGAGGCACCTCAAAGACACCTTCTTTCATTGCTCCATGGTCCCGTTCTGATACTTGGACACGGGTCAGCGTGGGCACCCTGACTGGTCTGTGGCTATGCAGCCCCATACACAACAAACTGTGATGCACTGTGTTCTGACACCTTTCTATCAGAGCCGGCATTAAAGAATACGTTTACCTTTGTTAACCGCTTGCTGACTGCCGTATATGTACTGCAGGGCGGTGGCTCCTACAGGCGAAATCACGTACATGTACTTTTTTTTCCACTTCCGGGTTTGCGGCGCACCGCTGGCAACCAGCTCCCACAGTGATTGGGCACAGCGGGTACCGATCAGCGGGTCCGGCGCTGATTGTTTCCGACAGAGGCAGAACGGCGGTCTGCCTATGTAAACAAGGCAGATCCCCGTTCTGTGACAAGGGAAGACAGAGATCCTGTGTTTCTGCTAAGTGGATCACGGATCTCTGTCTTCCCACAGTACAAGCACCTCCCCCACACAGTAAGCACACCCTAGAGACACATTTAACCCTTTGATCGTCCCTGATGTTAACTCCTTCCCTGCCAGTGTCATTAGTACAGTAACAGTGCATATTTTTTTAGCACCGATCACTGTGTTGGTGTCACTGGTCGCCAAAAAGTGTCAAAGGACAAGTAAAGGCGCAAAACCAGCTGATTGGTGTATGGTAAGTGGTCAGAATATGGAGTATATGATATAGGGAAAGAGTTAAGAAAACATTAGTGGAGGTGGAGAATTCAGTACAGGGCATAAGGAGGAAGAATAGAAGAGTCCTGCAAGAGGTGGACAACGGTTCAAGATATATGGATAGTGCAAAAAAATATGAGTTGCAGGTCACATGGAGGGAATATAGAATATCTGATACAGGACATATTAATGGAGTATAAAATATCAGGTAGAGGACATGAATGTTGTATAGAATGTCAGGTACAGGATATATGAAAGGAGCATAGAACATCAGGTACAGGACATAGGGATGAGTATAGAATATCTGTTACAGGTCAAAGGGATGAATTACGGAATGCTGGATACATAACATATGGATGCAGTATAGAATATTGGATGAGGGACATATGGAAGGAGTATAGAGTATCAATTATTCAGGACATATGGATGAATTATTTAATATTGGGTACAGATGGAGTATAGACTGTTGGGTACAGAACATATAAATGTAGTATAGGATATCTGATACAGTGCATATGCAACGAGTATATGATATTGGATATAGGACATATGGATTAAGTATAGAATGTCTGGATGGGACAGATGAAAAGCAATGCGTTTTGGGCTTAGGATATATAAATGGAGTATAGCATATCTGCTACAGTACATATGGATCGAATATAGGATATCTGGTACAGGATACAGTGCCTTGAAAAAGTATTCATAGCCCTTAAATATTATCACATTTTTTCATGTTACAAACAAAAACGTAAATGTATTCTATTGGGATTTTTTGTGATAGATAGACCAACAGAAAGTGGCACATAATTTTGAAGTGGAATGAAAATGATGAATGTTTTTCACATTTTTTTTACAAATAAATATGTGAAAAGTGTGGGGTACATTTGTATAGCGCCCCCCTGAGTCAATACTTTGTAGAACCGCCTTTTACTGCAATTACAGCTGCAAGTCTTTTTGGGGATGTCTCTACCAGCTTTGCACATCTAGAGAGGGACATTTTTCCCATTCTTCTTTGAAAAATAGCTCAAGCTCTGTCAGATTGGATGGAGAGTAGGGGTGCAACGGATCAAAAAAACTTACAGTTCGGATCGTTCCTCGGATCAGGAGTCACGGTTCGAATAATTTTCGGATCAACAAAAAAAAAAAATCTCCCCCACTGTAATATCCACAATCTCCCTATTGGCAGGTTGTGGCAGAGTATTGGCAGGTATATTGGCAAGGGATATTGGCAGAGTATTGGCAGAATATTGGCAGACTATTGGCAGGGTATTGCAGCAGGGCATTGCAGAGTATTGCGGCAGGGCATTGCAGAGTATTGCAGTAGGGCATTGCTGCCATCCGATCTCTCCCCTCCACTGTACAGATCAGTACACAGAGGGGAGAGAGGAACCGGCGTCATGACATGACGCCAGTTTGTTACAAGTGATCGCTCCGTCATTTGACGGAGCGATCACATGCTAAACGGCCGCCGGTTGTACCAAGATGGCCGCCGCTCCGGAGCTAGGCCGAAGCCGCGGCCTTTCCTATGGCCGAGGCCACAGAGGGACACCCGCGATCCACGGAGGTTGATCCGTACGGGTCCCGGATCGATGACGATCCGTTGCACCCCTAATGGAGAGCGTCTGTGAAAAGCAATTTTCAAGTCTTGTCACAGATTCCCAATTGGATTTAGGTCTGGACTTTGACTGGGCCATTCTAACACATGAATATGCTTTGATCTAAAACATTCCATTGCAGCTCTGGCTGTATTTTTAGGGCCGTTGTCCTGCTGGAAGATGAACCTCCGCCCCAGTCTCAAGTCTTTTGCAGACTCTAGCAGGTTTTCTTCTAAGATTGTCCTGTATTTGGCTCCATCTATCTTCCCATCAACTCTGACCAGCTTCTCTGTCCCTGCTGAAGAAAAGAATCCCCACAACATAATGCTGCCACCACCATGTTTTATGGTGGGGATGGCGTTTTCAGGGTGATGTGCAGTGTTGGTTTTCTACCACACGTAGCGTTTTGCTTTTAGGCCAAAAAGTTCAGTTTTGGCCTCATCTGACCAGAGCACCTTCTTCCACATGTTTGCTGTGTCCCCCACATGGCTTCTCGCAAACTGCATACAGGACTTTTTATTGCTTTCTTTCAACAATGTCTTTCTTCTTGCCACTCTTCCATAAAGTCCAGATTTGTGGAGAACACGACTAATAGTTGTCCTGTGGACAGATTCTCCCACCTGATCTGTGGATCTCTGCAGCTCTTCCATAGTTACCATGGACCTCTTGGCTCTTCTCTGATGAATGCTCTCCTTGCCCGGCCTGTCAGTTTAGATGGACTGCCATGTCTTGGTAGGTTTGCAGTTGTGCCATACTCTTTCCATTTTCAGATGATGGATTGAACAGTGCTCCGTGAGATGTTCAAAGCTTGGGATATTTTTTTTTATTACCTAACCTTGGTTTAAACTTCTCCACGTCTTTATCCCTGACTTGTCTGGTGTAGTCCTTGGCCTTTATGATGCTGTTTGTTCACTAAAGTTTTCTAAAAAAAAACTCTGAGGGCTTCACAGAACAGCTGTATTTACACTGAGATTAAAGTACACACAGGTGGACTCTATTTACTAATTAGGTGACTTCTGAAGGCAATTTGTTCCACTAGATTTTAGTTAAGGGTATTGGAGTAAGGGGGGGGGGGGGCTGAATACAAATGCACACCACACTTCTCAGATATGTATTTGTACCATTTATCATTTTTCTTCCACTTCACAATTATGTGCCACTTTGTGTTGGTCTATAACATAAAATCCCAATAAAATACATGTATGTTTTTCGTTGTAACATGACAAAATGTGAAAAATGTCAAGGGGTATGAATACTTTTTCAAGGCACTGTATATGGAAGCAGTATGTAATGTCTGGTATAGGACACATGCATGAAGTATTGAATATTGGGTACTGAACATACAGAAGGAGTTATGAATGTCGGGTACAGAACATATGAATGGAGTATAGAATATCTGATACAGGACATATAGAAGGAATATAAAATATCATGGACGGGAGATGTGGAAGGAGTATAGGGTGTTTAGAACAGGACAAGATGAAATATAGGGTGTCAGATACATGACATGGGAAGAGTGTAGCATATCAGGTAGAGGACATATGGATGGAGTATAGGATGTTGAGTAGTGTACACATGGAAGGAGTATAGAATATAGGGTACAGGACATATGGATGGAGTATAGAATATCAGTTAAAGGATATGAGGATTTGAGTACATATTGATGGGTACAGGACACATGGATGGAGTATAAAATATCAAGTACATCATAGGGATTGAGGTAAAGGACGCATAGGTGGAATATAGGCTGTTAAGTAGTGTACACATGGAAAGAGTATACAGTATAATATTGGGTACAGGACACATGGATGGAGTATAAAATATCAAGTACATGACAATGACATATGGAAGGAGTATAGAATATAGGGTATAGGACATGTGGATGGAGTACAAAATATTAAGTACATGACATAGTGATGGAGTATAGAATGTTGAGTATCGTACATATGGAAGGAGAATAGAAAATGGGGTACAGAACACACGGATGGAGTATAAAATATGGGGTAGTGGACATATGGATGGAGTATGGGATGTTGAGTAGCGTACATATGGAAGGAGTATATAATATTGGATAGCGGACATATGGATGGAGTATAGAACATCAGTAGTGGATGTATGAATAGAATTTAGAGGAAAGGACGGGTTTGACTAGGGCTACTCCAAATATTGTTGCCTAGTAACACCAGTATGATGGGAGGACTATCTCGGTACCCGGTGATTGGAAACGTAAGGGGTTATATTAAAAAAATATACATTTATTGGGAAAAATATATAAAAATACAGTCACAACAAAGAATATAACAAAAAAATGAATACAAAAGAATTTAACAAATGTGTTCTAAAACCCAACTGGTGGGTGGGAACAATGTGATGCGGGTAGGAATGATTCCTCAACAAGTTTTGCGACGATTGTCCCTTCTTCGGGAGGTAATACCCAGAATATCTAGAATAAACAAATACAATCTCATAGCTACACAGAAAAGTAAAATAGTAAACAGATTAAATAGCTTCATTATGGCTATCAAGTAGAACTAGATTAATGGAGAATGATGGACAGCAGTGTAACTCGCCAATGGAAAAACCAGTGGGGGGCCCACAGCGGCTATTGAGACAACCCAAACGGGTGCCCCACCCCGGGCGGACACGGGAGGCAGTGGGTGTGGAGTCAGCTGGAATAGGATAATAAGGATCTAGATATAGCAGTAGAATTATGGTGGGCACTAGTGCACACACATTGAGAAGGAAGAGAGGAAAATTGGAGAAAATGGGCCAAGAATGGAGCGGAAGGGAGGGGGGACATGGGGAAGGAGGGGAGGTGCGGGGAAAGGGGGGAGGTAAGGAGGGGGGGGAAAGAAAAAGGGGGGAAGGAAGGGGAGGGGGGGATACTGGGGAGGAGGGGAGAGGGTGGAGGGGAAGGAAGGGGAGAAGATAAGGTAAAAATTGGGTCAAAGAAAGATATGGGGTGGCTGGAAAGACAGTGGGGGGAGAACATGAAGAGATGTGGAGAATAGAGTAGAATATTGGGTAGTGGACATATGAATGAAGTATAGAATATCAGGTAGTGGACATATGGATGGAGTATAGAATATGGGGTAGTGGACATATGGATGGAGTATAGAATATGGGGTAGTGGACATAAGGATGGAGTAAAGAATATGGGGTACTGGACATAAGGATGGAGTAAAGAATATAGGGTAGTGTACATATGGATGGAGTAAAGTATATGGTGTAGTGGACATATGGATGGAGTATAGAATATCGGGTAGTGGACATAAGGATGGAGTATAGAATATCAGGTAGTGGACATATGGATGGAGTAAAGAATATGGGGTAGTGGACATATGGATGGAGTATAGAATATGGGGTAGTGGACATAAGGATGGAGTAAAGAATATGGGGTAGTGGACATATGAATGGAGTATAGAATATGGGGTAGTGGACATAAGGATGGAGTAAAGAATATGGGGTAGTGGACATATGGATGGAGTAAAGAACATGGGGTAGTGGACATATGGATGGAGTAAAGAATATGGGGTAGTGGACATATGAATGGAGTATAGAATATGGGGTAGTGGACATAAGGATGGAGTAAAGAATATGGGGTAGTGGACATATGGATGGAGTAAAGAACATGGGGTAGTGGACATATGGATGGAGTAAAGAACATGGGGTAGTGGACATATGGATGGAGTAAAGAATATGGGGTAGTGGACATATGGATGGAGTATAGAATATGGGGTAGTGGACATAAGGATGGAGTAAAGAATATGGGGTACTGGACATAAGGATGGAGTAAAGAATATAGGGTAGTGTACATATGGATGGAGTAAAGTATATGGTGTAGTGGACATATGGATGGAGTATAGAATATCGGGTAGTGGACATAAGGATGGAGTATAGAATATCAGGTAGTGGACATATGAATGGAGTAAAGAATATGGGGTAGTGGACATATGGATGGAGTAAAGAATATGGGGTAGTGGACATATGAATGGAGTATAGAATATGGGGTAGTGGACATATGGATGGAGTAGCTGGAAAGACAGTGGGGGGAGAACATGAAGAGATGTGGAGAATAGAGTAGAAAATTGGGTAGTGGACATATGAATGAAGTATAGAATATCAGGTAGTGGACATATGGATGGAGTATAGAATATGGGGTAGTGGACATATGGATGGAGTATAGAATATGGGGTAGTGGACATAAGGATGGAGTAAAGAATATGGGGTACTGGACATAAGGATGGAGTAAAGAATATAGGGTAGTGTACATATGGATGGAGTAAAGTATATGGTGTAGTGGACATATGGATGGAGTATAGAATATCGGGTAGTGGACATAAGGATGGAGTATAGAATATCAGGTAGTGGACATATGGATGGAGTAAAGTATATGGTGTAGTGGACATATGGATGGAGTAAAGAATATGGGGTAGTGGACATAAGGATGGAGTATAGAATATCAGGTAGTGGACATATGGATGGAGTAAAGTATATGGTGTAGTGGACATATGGATGGAGTAAAGAATATGGGGTAGTGGACATATGGATGGAGTATAGAATATGGGGTAGTGGACATAAGGATGGAGTAAAGAATATGGGGTAGTGGACATATGGATGGAGTAAAGAATATGGGGTAGTGGACATATGAATGGAGTATAGAATATGGGGTAGTGGACATAAGGATGGAGTAAAGAATATGGGGTAGTGGACATATGGATGGAGTAAAGAACATGGGGTAGTGGACATATGGATGGAGTAAAGAACATGGGGTAGTGGACATATAGATGGAGTAAAGAACATGGGGTAGTGGACATATGGATGGAGTAAAGAATATGGGGTAGTGGACATATGGATGGAGTATCGAATATCAGGTAGTGGATATACGGATGGAGTATAGAATATGGGGTAGTGGACATATGGATGGAGTATAGAATATGGGGTAGTGGACATATGGATGGAGTACAGAATATTGGGTAGTGGACATATGGAGTATAGAATATGGGGTAGTGGACATATGGATGGAGTAAAGAACGTGGGGTAGTGGACATATGGATGGAGTATAGAATATGGGGTAGTGGACATACGGATGGAGTACAGAATATTGGGTAGTGGACATATGGATGGAGTATGGGATGTTGAGTAGCATACATATGGAAGGAGTTTATAATATTGGGTACAGGACACATGGATGGAGTATAGAAGAGGACATCAATAAAAGGCAGTTGATAATCGGACAATCCTGTATAGAACCTATGGAAATGGTATATAGGGGGACAGCAAAGCAGGGAATAGATAATCTGGTATAAGACATAGGAAAGCAGTCTAGAAGAGGACATTAGTACATGTTATATAAAGGATGGTCTGTCATGTAACTTGCAGCATCATGTTTTGAGATAATCCTATTACACCCCTGACAGATCAGGGATTGGGCACACCTCAGGACATGGCAGCATTAGGCCAGGACATGGCTCCCTGCATGAGCTGTACGGAGTAATTAGTCCTGATCACCGGAAGACATCCACGAGATAGGTCCTTAATGTAATTCTGCATGCATTACCATCACTGTTTCTTTGTATTGTGTTGCTGATCTCCCTGGTAACCATTTGTTGTAAATACAGAAAAACAATCGCAAACCTTGAAACCCTCACATTCTACTTCTTCTCCAGGACAGCATGTTTGTCCCAGTGCTTCAGAGCTGCTTTATTGGCAGGGTATTACACCATCAGGGCAAACACTGAACCACTTGTTTTACATTGGTTTGTCCACTAGGGGCACTGTTCTCTTCTGTTTCATGGTTGATGTCAACTTATACCGCGTACACACGGGCGGACTTTTCGACTGGACTGGTCCGACAAACTTTCCGGCGGACTTTCGACGGACTTTTGACGGACTTCCGACGGACTTTCTAACGAACGGACTTGCCTACACACGATCACACCAAAGTCCGACGGATTCGTACTTGATGACGTACACCGGACTAAAATAAGGAAGTTGATAGCCAGTAGCCAATAGCTGCCCTAGCGTCGGTTTTTGTCCGTCGGACTAGCATACAGACGAGCGGATTTCTGGGTCCGGCGGAGTTACAACGTAAAGATTTGAAGCATGTTCCAAATCTAAAGTCCGTCAGATTTGCGACTGGAATAGTCCGCTGAAGGTCCGGTGAAGCCCACACACGATCGGATTGTCCGCTGGATTTGTTCCGTCGGTGTCCGTCAGACCAGTCCGGTCGAAAAGTCCGCCCGTGTGTACGCCCCATTAAAGTAGAACTATAGGCAATTTTTTTTTTTTTTTTTTCATTTTGGATAGCGCAAGGGAGGGTTATAACCCCCTGTCGTATTTTTTCATTTCGCAGCCTGTGTCCCATTGCCGAGATTTGCATTAATTTCCTGTCCCATAGCCAAACAGGAAGTGAGAGGAAATCCCTGAAAATTAAGGGAATTCCTTGGGGAACCCCAAGTCATCAGAACTAGGGTGCCCATTGGAAGATTTCCCCTCTATTACTTTTTTGGGGATAACCCAAAATTTGGGATTTTCTTTTACTTTCACTTTCAATGAGAATGGTAAACAGGACAAATAGAGAGGCTGAATCTCCTTAACGGGGGGAACAGATCGCAATAAAAAAAATGACAGACGTTCTAATTTCTCTCCACTCTATCCAAAACTAAAAAATACATTTTGCCTTTAGTTATACTTTAAAGTGCATCTTCACATTTATTGAGGAAAAAAAAAAAAAAGCACACTCCCATCTGGGTGACCAATGTACATGCCAGGGATTTTAACAAACTTTATAACAGATTCCTGTCTTTTGCTGCTCTGAAGAAATAGCTGGTTGTTTCACCATGTCCTTTGCAGACTGATTCTGATTGGGAGGGACGAGTTCATTATAATCACTTGGTACAGAGACCTAGTAATCCATCTGGATCTATGAGTGGGACTTTAGATATACCTCCCCAGTGTTCTACAAAACTCGTAGTAAAAAAAAAAAAAATCCAATAAAAATACCTGTTTTATTGTTCAAACTACATATAATACAATAATAACATAAAGTACGCTGAGTGAAAATAGTAATGCATCACCCCAGTCTACAACCAATGCTTTTGCCAACAATATTAAATGATCTTCCTTTCAAAATACTGTCCAGTGCTTTGAAAAAGTATTCATACCCCTTGCAATTTTCCACATTTTGTCATGTTACAACCAAAAATGTAAATTTATTTTATTGGAATTTTATGTGATAGACCAACACAAAAGTGGCGCATAATTGTGAAGTGGAAGGAAAATGATAAATGGTTTTCAACATTTTTTACAAATAAATATTTGAAAAGTGTGGAGTGCATTTGTATTCAGCCCCCTTTACTCCGATACCCCTATCTAAAATCTAGTGTTATCAATTGCCTTCAGAAGTCACCTAATTTAGTAAATTGGGTCCACCTGTGCGTACTTTAATCTCAGTATAAATACAGCTGTTCTGTGAAACCTTAAGAGGTTTGTTAGAGAACCTTAGTGAATAAAGAGCATCATGAAGGCCAAGGAACACACCAGGCAGGTCAGGGATAAAGTTGTGGAGAAGTATAAAGCAGGGTTAGGTTATAAAAAAAATATCCCAAGCTTTGAACATCTCACGGAGCTCTGTTAAATCCATCATCCGAAGATGGAAAGAGTATGGCACAACTGGAAACCTACCAAGACATGGCCATCCACCTAAACCGACAGGCCAGGCAAAGAGAGCATTCATCTGAGAAGAGCCAAGAGGCCCATGGTAACTCTGGAGGAGCTGCAGAGATCCACAGCTCAGGTGAGAGAATCTGTCCACAGGACAACTATTAGTCGTGCTCTCCACAAATCTGCCCTTTATGGAATAGTGACTAGAAAGACATTGTTGGAAGAAAGCCATAAGAAGTCCCGTTTTCAGTTTGCGAGAAGCCATGTGGGGGACACAGCAAACATGTGGAAGAAGGTGCTCTGGTCAGATGAGACCAAAATTGAACTTTTTGGCCTAAAAGCAAAATGCTATGTGTGGCAGAAAACTAACACTGCACATCACCCTGAACACACCATCCCCACCGTGAAACATGAAACATGGTGGTGGCAGCATCATGTGGTGGGGATGCTTTTCTTCAGCAGGGACAGGGAAGCTGGTCAGAGTTGATGGGAAGATGGATGGAGCCAAATACAGGGCAAACTTAGAAGAAAACCTGTTATGCCGCGTACACACGGTCGGACTTTTCAGCTACAAAAGTCCGACAGCCTGTCTGACAGACTTTCGACGGACTTTCGACGGACTTGCGGCGGACTTTCTAACGAACAGACTTGCCTACACACGATCACACAAAAGTCCGTCAAATTCTTACGTGATGACGTACACCGGACTAAAATAAGGAAGTTGATAGCCAGTAGCCAATAGCTGCCCTAGTGTGGGTTTTTGTCCGTCAGACTAGCATACAGACGAGCGGATTTTTCGACCGGACTCGAGTCCGTCGGAAAGATTTGAAGCATGTTTCAAATCTAAAGTCCGTCGGATTTGAGGCTGAAAAAGTCAGTTGAAAGTCCGGAGAAGCCCACACACGATCGGATTACCAGCCAGCTTTAGTCCGTCAGCGTCCGTTGGACTTTTGTAGACGAAAAGTCCGACCGTGTGTACGCGGCATTAGAGTCTTCAAAAGACTTGAAACTGGGGCGGAGGTTCACCTTCCAGCAGGACAACGACCCTAAACATACAGCCAGAGCTACAATGGAATGGTTTAGATCAAAGCATATTCATGTGTTAGAATGGCCCAGTCAAAGTCCAGACCTAAATGCAATTGAGAATCTGTGACAAGACTTGAAAATTGCTGTTCACAGACGCTTTCCATCCAATCTGACAGAGCTTGAGCCATTTTGCAAAGAAGAATGGGCAAAAATGTCCCTCTCTAGATGTGCAAAGCTGGTAGAGACATCCCCAAAAAGACTTGCAGCTTTAATTGCAGAGAAAGGCGGTTCTACAAAGTATTGACGCAGGGGGGCTGAGTACAAATGCACGCCACACTTTTCACATATTTATTTGTATACAATTTTGAAAAACATTTATCATTTTCCTTCCACTTCACAAATTATGTGCCACTTTGTTGGTCTATCACATAAAATCCCAATAGAATACATTTACATTTTTGGTTGCAACATGGCGAAATGTGGAAAATTTCAAGGGTTGTGAATACTTTTTCAAGACATTGTATGCCTACTACAGCAATCCCCAGAATTCCCCCTTAAATTGAATTGCCTTATGTTTTTTTTTTTTTTCTTCAAGAAGTCCACACAGAGCCTGAACTCAAATACAAGCATTCTCTGCAATAGCAGTTCCATGTTTGTCAGTAGGGATGAGCCGAACACCCCCCTGTTTGGTTCGCACCAGAACATACGAACAGGCAAAAAATTTGTTCAAACACGCGAACACCGTTAAAGTCTATGGGACACGAACATGAATAATCAAAAGTGCTAATTTTAAAGGCTTATATGCATGGTATTGTCATAAAAAGTGTTTGGAGACCTGGGTCCTGGCCCGGGGGACATGGATCAATGCAAAAAAAAAAGTTTTAAAAACGGCCGTTTTTTCGGGAGCAGTGATTTTAATAATGCTTAAAGTGAAACATTAAAAGTGTAATATCCCTTTAAATTTTGTACCTGGGGGGTGCCTATAGTATGCCTGTAAAGGGGCGCATGTTTCCCGTTTTGGAACAGTCTGACAGCAAAATGACATTTCAAAGGAAAAAAAATAATTTAAAACTACTCGCGGCTATTAATGCATTGCCGGTCCGACAATACACATAGAAGTTCATTGATAAAAACGGCATGGGAATTCACCACAGGGGAACCCCGAACCAAAATTTAAAAAAAAAATGACGTGGGGGGGTCCCCCTAAATTCCATACCAGGCCCTTCAGGTCTGGTATGGATATTAAGGGGAACCCCGGCCAAAATTTTAAAAAAAATGGCGTGGGGTCCCCCCAAAAATCCATACCAGACCCTTTTCCGAGCACGCAACCTGGCAGGACGCAGGAAAAGAGGGGGGACAAGAGAGCAGCCCCCCCCCTCCTGAACAGTACCAGGCCACATGCCCTCAACATTGGGAGGGTGCTTTGGGATAGCCCCCCAAAACACCTTGTCCCCATGTTGATGTGGACAAGGACCTCATCCCCACAACCCTGGCCGGTGGCTGTGGGGGTCTGCGGGCGGGGGGCTTATTGGAATCTGGAAGCCACCTTTAACAAGGGGACCCCCAGATCCCAGCCCTCCCCCCTGTGTGAAATTGTAAGGGGATACTAAAGTACCCCTACCATTTCACTAAAAAACTGTCAAAAATTTTAAAAATAACAAAAGAGTTTTTGACAATTCCTTTATTTAAATGCTTCTTCTTTCTTCTTTCTGCTATCTTCTATCTTCCTTTATCTTCTTCTTCTTCTGGTTCTTCTGGTACTTCTGGTTCTTCCTCCGGTGTTCTCGTCCAGCATCTCCCCCGCGGCTTCTTCTTCCCTTCTTCTCCTCGGGCCGCTTTGCATCCATGCTGGCATGGAGGGAGGCTCCCGCTGTGTGCCGCTTCTCCTCTTCTGACGGTTCTTAAATAACGGGGGGGGGGGTGAGCGGGGCGGGACTGCCCTGTGGCATTCCCCGTGAAGCCACAGGGAAGTCCGTCAAGTCACCGTGCGTCAGAGGGGGCGGGGTCACCGGTGCCCCCCCCCCCCCGTTATTTAAGAACCGTCAGAAGAGGAGACACCCCGAATTGTTCGCTGTTCGGCGAACTTGCGAACAGCCCATGTTCGAGTCGAACATGAGTTCGACTCGAACTCGAAGCTCATCCCTATTTGTCAGATATTTTAAAGACGTTTGTATTTGTGAAGACTGAGGCCCTCCATTAGCACTATTAGAAGGTGGTTGTAGACTCCATGTCAACATCAGCCGATAACAGGTGAAAGTATTTGCTAAAATCTCGCAATGTAGAACGTTTACCTGGAAGGTTTGACTTGACGTGCGTCATCAGAGGCGTCGTTTGTGACGAAACGTCGGGCGGAGCAAAGGGACGAGTGACGCATTGGAGAGGGCAGAGGAATGGCGGACATCTTATTGGTAGGAAGCGCTGGTCGCTTTCCTTTTCTGCTTTACATTTACTTTTCACATTGCACTTTTATGGCTAAACCATCCTGGTAAAAGGCATATATATATATAATTCTGGGTCGATCAGTGGAGTGAGGATTTCTAGGCACCGAGGGGAGTTTCTTTTGATTGTGAGGAACCTTCTACTAGTGCTGTAATGTTTAACCCATTTGCTGACGGTAAGGGTCAGTGTTTTTGGGTGTTGGTGATGGGTTCTTTCCTTTTTCATCTCAATAAAGATTCCTCATGAACAGATTCAGAATTAATCAAATCTGGAACTTTCCTCATTATTGAATATATGGACTTTTGTATTATTATCTTCTCTTTTTAATAGCGCTACACCTATACCCCATATTTTTGTTATTGCAACGAACAATATTGTGTTAGCAGCTTTTATTTAGCATTGTTTGATAGCGCAACAAATCTGATTTGTATATAGTGTCCCATCATTAGTGTCAGTGGGAGAAATCGTGCTCCGTCACTGGTGTCAGTAGGAGGAATATTTCCCCATCATGGTGTCAGAGGAAGAAATAGTGCACTATCATTGGTGCCAGAGGAAGAAATAGTGCACTGTCATTGGTGTCAGAGGAAAGAACAGTGTCCCATCACTGGTGTCAGTGGCAGGAATTATGCCCCATTGTTAATGTCAGTAGAATAGTGACCCATCATTTGTGTCAGTGGGAGGAATAGTGCCCCATCATTGGTATCAGTGGGAGGAATAGTGCCCCATCAGTGGTGTCAGTGGGAGAAATAGTACCCCATCCTTGGTGTCAGTGGGAGAAATGATGCCCCATTTTTAATGTCAGTGGGAGGAATAGTGCCACAAGGGCCAGATAAATGCAAGGAAAGGTTTGCATCCAGCCCCCCCCCCCCGGGCTGCAGTTTGGACACCACTGCTTTAAAGCAATCAGGTACAACAGTTTACCTATATGTAATGTCAACATTGAGCTGTTTGCCTGGACATCAGGTTTAATACGGTTCCAATAAACCGCAGAGTATCTCTGAGTACTGTCAGGCTGCGGACACAAATACCTGTCTGCAAGGACAGTAAGCCTTATATACTCATCAGATATTAATAACATCCTCTCTCGGATAGCTGCTGTGACCAGGGCGATGATACTGTGTGAGCCAGACAGCCCACTCACAGGCAAGAAGCTGGGTTTAGAAATGAGAAATCATGAAAAGATTAAATGACGTTCCTATGTCACTGTGACTCAGTGCCGAGGGCTCGTAAAAACATCGCTATACCCGCACAAATATCTATTTTTAAACCACTCATACAAGGCCACAATAAAATAATGAAGCTGCATAGCAAAATGAAACCTAGCAGGACTTCATAGACCTTTGTGTAGATAAATTGGAGGATCTGAAGAGAGGCGAAAATTAAATTGCAGTTGTTTGATCAGATTTGTGGTTTTCTTGTCACGTTGCAGGATAACCAACTCCTGGCATAGACCTAAGTGCATCTAAAGCCTGCCATAAGATGGACAAGGTGCCCACTGAGAATTGTGGAATTGGTACATACACCCATCCTCAAACCTCAGGGACCGCTGTGATCAGTCCCTGGTCAGGGCAGTGAGGAGTTGTGCCCTTCTAATATATTGAATCTCACTTCCTATCTCTATATGATGGGTAAAAATGCTCATTACTTCTCCCTGGGGAATTACTATAGCAGAGGTTCTCAGCTCCTGTCCTCAGGGCCCACTAACAGGCCAGGTTTGCAAGATGACTGAAATACATCACAGGTGGTATAATTTGCTGCTCAGTGATTGCAGTATTCTAGTCTGCATCTCCCCAAGGTAATACCTAAAATCTGGCCTGTTAGTGGATCCTGAGGACAGGAGTTCAGAACCACTGTCCTATACAATCCAACAGTTGCAAGGGGCCTTCCAATGGTGGAATTAGATCATGAATTTCCCTCCTTAGGGCATCCAAGGGTGTCCTATTTGAGTACAATATTGGGCAAATAGAATTCTGGTGTTTTTCACTAGCCGAATCACTACCAGGAGGAAGGAGGTCCTGATTCCCCTATATAGATCATTGGGTATGACTACAGGGATCACCAGAAAGAAGAATGAGGTCCTGATTCCTCTATATCGATCTTTAGGTATGACTACAGGGGTCACCAGCAAGAAGAATGAGGTCCTGATTCCTCTATATAGATCTGTAGCTATCTCTAGAGGGGTCACCAGCAGGAGGAAGGATGTCCTGATTCCCCTATATAGATCTTTTGGTATGACTACAGGGATCACCTGCAAGAACAATGAGGTCCTGATTCCTCTATATAGATCTGTAGCTATCTCTAGAGGGGTCACCAGCAGGAGGAAGGATGTCCTGATTCCCCTATATAGATCTTTTGGTATGACTACAGGGATCACCTGCAAGAACAATGAGGTCCTGATTCCTCTATATAGATCTGTAGCTATCTCTAGAGGGGTCACCAGCAGGAGGAAGGATGTCCTGATTCCCCTATATAAATCTTTTGGTATGACTACAGGGGTCACCAGCAACAAGAATACGGTCCTGATTCCTCTATATAGATCTTTAGTTATCTTTAGAGGGATCACCAGCAGGAGGAAAGAGATCCTGATCTCTCTGTATAGATCTTTATATCACTACAGGGGTCACCAGCAGGAGGAAGAAGGTCCTGATTCCTCTATATAGATCTTTAGTTATCTCTAGAGGGATCACCAGCAGCTGGAAGGAGGTCCTGATTCCTCTCTGAATCTTTAGTTATCACTAGAGGGATCACCAGCAGGAGGAAGGGGGTCCTGATTCCTCAATATACACTATATCACCAAAAGGATAGGGACGCCTGCCTTTACACGCACATGAACTTTAATGGCATCCCAGTGCGTAGGGTTCAATATGGAGTTGGCCCCCCCTTTGCAGCTATAACAGCTTCAACTCTTCTGGGAAGGCTGTCCACAAGGTTTAAGAGTGTGTCTATGGGAATGTTTGACCATTCTTCTAAAAGGGCATTTGTGAGGTCAGGCACTGATGTGGACAAGAAGGCCTTTCTCGCAGTCTTCACTATAATTAATCCGAAAGGTGTTCTATTGGGTTGTGCAGGCCAGTCAAGTTCCTCCACCCCAAACTCGCTCATCCATGTCTTTATGGACATTGCTTTGTGCAGTTATGTTGGAACAGGAAGGGGCCATCCCCAAACTGTTTCCACAAAGTTGGGAGCATGAAATTGTCCAAAATGTCTTGGTATGCTGACGCCTTAAGAGTTCCCTTCACCGGAACTAAGAGGCCAAGCCCAACCCCTGAAAAACAACCCTCATACCGTAATCCCCCCTCCCCCAAATGATTTGGACCAGTGCACAAAGCAAGGTCCATAAAGACATGAATGAGTGAGTTTGGGGTGGAGGAACTTGACTGGCCTGCACAAAGTTCTGACCTCAACCCGAAAGAACACCTTTGAAAAGAATTAGAGCGGAGACTGCAAGCCAGGTCTTCTCGTCCACATCAGTGCCTGACCTCACAAATGCGCTTCTGGAGGTATGGTCAAACATTCTCATAGACAGACTCCTAAACCTTGTGGACAACCTTCCTAGAAGAGTTGAAGCTGTTCTAGCTGCAAAGGGTGGGCCAACTCAATATTGAACCCTACGGAGTAAGACTGAGATGCAATTAAAGTTCATGTGCTTGTAAAGGCAGGTGTCCCAATACTTTTGGTAATATAGTCTTTATATCACTAGAGGAATCACCAGCAGGAGGAAGGAGGTCCGGATTCCTCTGTATATATCTTTTGTTAGCTCTAGAGCACATGTGTCAAACACAAGGGCTGAATTTGGCCCCCCAGGCCATTTCATGTGGCTCCAGCCCCACCTTGTCTCAGCTGTCGGCAGCAGAGAGGAAGACAGAACTTCTCCAGCAGATCTTGCGCTTCTCCGTGCAGCCGCAGTGCCCCCTTGTTTCTGCCTCCCCTGGTCTCAGAGTTCAGCAGACTCCAGCAGCTGACTCCAGCCCTCTTCTGGTCCTCCTCCAGACCCTGCACTTTCTGCTTCCCAGCAACACCCCCAGCTTCTTCCCGGCAGCAGCACAAGGTAAGGGGGGTGGACTGTGATGTAAGGGATGGTGGGGGACTCTTTGACTTCTGTTGGTGGGGGTGCTCTGGACATCTAGTCTTATAGATACAACTGGTCATTTGAGGGTGACCATAATGCTGATGTGGCCTGCAATAACCAGCAGGGATCACCAGCAGTAGGAAGGAGGTCCTGATTCCCCTATGTAGAGCTTTAGTTATCACAGTTATGACCAGAGGGATCACCAGCAGGGGGAAGGAGGTCCTGATACCACTATGTAGATATTTAGTTGTCATCAGAGGGATCACCAGCAGGATGGAGGAGGTTCTGATTCCTCTTTGTAGATCTTTAGGGTTTTACTAGAGGGATCCCCAGCAGGATGGAGGAGGTTCTGATTCCTCTTTGTAGATCTTTAGGGTTTTACTAGAGGGATCCCCAGCAGGAAGAAGGAGGTCCCGATTCCCCTATGTAGATCTGTAGTTATCACTAGAGGGATCACCAGCAAGAGGAAGGAGATCCTGTTTTCCTGATGTAGATCTTTAGTTATGACCAGAGGGATCATCAGCAGGGGGAAGAGGTCTTGATACCGCTATGTAGATATTTAGTTGTCATCAGAGGGATCACCAGCAGGATGGAAGAGGTCCTGATTCCTCTTTGTAGATCTTTAGGGTTTTACTAGAGGGATCACCAGCAGGAGGAAGGAGGTCCCGATTCCGCCTATGTAGATCTGTAGTTATCACTAGAGGGATCACCATATAGAGGAAGGAGGTCCTGTTTTCCCTATGTAGATCTTTAGTTATGACCAGAGGGACCACCAGTAGGGGGAAGGAGGTCCTGATACCTCTATGTAGATATTTAGTTGTCATCAGAGGGATCACCAGCAGGATGAAAGAGGTTCTGATTCCTCTTTGTAGATCTTCAGGGTTTTACTCCAGCAGGAGGAAGGAGGTCCTGATTCACCATTTAGAATACTGTGTCCAGTTGTGGAGGCCTCACTTAAAGAAATATATTGATAAAAAGAGCTCAGACAGGCAACAAAAACGGTGAAAGGTCTGAGGTATAAAATATATCAGGAGAGACTGCAGGAACTTAATAATATGTACAGCCTGGAGGAAAGAAGGGAAAGGGGAGACATTATTGAAACCTTTAACTACATTAGGGTGTAAATAAGGTTCAGGAGGGCAGAATATGAATATGAAGTTAAGATCAAGAACACAATATCATCAACGTAGCAGAAATCCCAAACTAGCAGGAAGAAAGTTCAAAACTAATCTTAGGAAGTACTAATAAACCAAAAGAGTAGTTTATGCTTGAAATGTATTTCCAGGCAAAGGTAGTCAGTCAGTCAACAGTAAGTGGATTTAAATATGCTTGGGACGGACATACTGTAGATCCATACTCAGACAAAAAAGTTTATATAGAGCAGTGGTGGCCTGTCCACTTGGGGTGCCCCCCTATCCATGTGTCCGGCCCCCTAATCTACATTCGGGGCACTGGATGCATGGATTCCAATGGGGGGGGGGATTTTGAAGCACGTGATTAGAGCCAAAGGCTCAAAAAAAAGGGTGGGCTCAGGGTGCAAGCACTGTGCCCCAAGCCCACCCAGTTGTCATTAGTGAATGAATATTTGGTATTTGCACATTAAATCTCCTCCCCGCCAATCAGGAAGCGGGTCACGAGACCTGTTTCCCAATTGGCCAAAACGACAAGCGATCCTATTGGACCACCACAACGAGGAGGAGGAGGAAGGGGGAGACGCAGAGGACGAAGCCGCCCACCGGTCCTTGCCTGCTGGTCTCAAGATGTGGATGGTCACTGCGCTGATCGATCCCTTGGGAACCCCCTAGAGTTGGAAATCTTGTGCGCTTACTGCTTTATCTTCTATGTAAGTGCTTTTTATCTCATGCAATTATTCTACATCACTAATGGCGGTTTGCGCCCTGTGATCTGTGCTTTACTCACCTGTCAGCTGGATTCCCCTGAGATCCTAACGAAGGAGCTGCAGCCTGTGTGTGATGTAATTCTTGATGAGTCTCCAGCCCTGAACGTGCCTTGGTAGCCAATCAGCTTCTAACTTCAGCTTGTTCAATTCAGCTTTGACAAAATAATCCTGGAAGCTGATTGGTCAGAGACATTGCATGCCTCTTCTGCAATAAACAGCCTGCCTACTTGTAAGTTTTAAAATTCCTTTAGTTCCATTTGAAGCTGTCCATATACTAGCATAGCTCCCATCTGTCCCGGATTTCGAGGGACTGTCCCTGATTTGGAGCAATGTCCCTCTGTCCCTCTTTCCTCCTCATTTGTCCCTCATTTTGGTCTGATCCATATAGTTATACATAAAATGTACTTTTTATCTTTCAAAAAGTGTTTCCCAGTGCTAAACCTTTCATCCAATTTCTAAATTGCTGCATTTGTACCTTTTAAAAGCCAATATAAAGGAATAGTAGTGGTACAAAAAAGTCCTTGTGGATTTAATTAACCTTTTTTTTTTTTGTTAATTCTCCTTTTAAGGGGGGTGTGGCAGGGGGCGAGTCCTGTGCCTACATACGTTTGATAGTAGGTGTCCCTCATTCCCATCTCAAAATGTTGGGAGGTATGTACTAGTAGAATTTCAAATGAACCCTTTGTGCAAATATTCTCTGTTCACTTGATGACTTGACAAAAGCTGTTCAAAACTACTTCAAAATGTAGTTTGCTTAACATTAAAGCGGACCTTCAGTCATTTTTTCATCTTCCCATCTATTAAATCTTCTGCCCTTGTTGTTGTTTTAACTTTGGATAGTAAAACATTTTTTTCTGCCAGTAAATACCTTATACAGCCCACTTCCAGTTTCTCATCTGGTCATTAGCCTAGGCTTATGACATCATGTACAGCTCTCTCTCACTCTCGTGAGAGTTTGAAGGGGGGGGGGGGGGGGGGGTTGAGTCATAAGAGGGCCAATGAGAGCTGCAGAGCTGGAGGTGTGCGTCTGTGTGTCTGTGTAAATCCAGCAAGGGAACAGGCAGCAGCTTCAGCTGCCCATTGTTAAAATGGCTGCAGCCAGATTCAGTGGAGGGAGATTTCTGCAGCATATTTGGCAAGTACAGAATCACAGTATATGTAAAAGAATATGCAAAGTGGTTGGAGGGAAGCTTCAGAATGGCAAAGATGTTTTTAATTACAAATTATGTGAGCAGACTGCAGTTCCTCTATAAATTTAGTAACGAATGTAATTTCTGGAACGAAAACCACATTAGATTGGTAGAAATTCCTTTGCACGAGAAAAATTTTCCACCCCGCTCCTTCGCATTTTCTTGTCACTGCGGTCAAAAAACAAATGTTGCTATGACCCCCCTAACCATTAAAAAATCAAAAAATTTTCTTGAAACAAAAATTTCTTCATGAAATAAGTGTATGGCAGAGTTTATGCCTGGTTCACACCTTTGCGTTTTTATGTGCATTTTGCACTTAGCAAAAACACACTACAGTCCATTTTACATGGTTTCCTGTGGATCGAAATCAATTCTGTGCGGTTGGAGCCTGAGCGTTTTTTGGAAATACTCAGGGACTTTTTTCCCACATTAGATTGCATTTTGCGTGCATTAGAGTTAGACCCCTTTCACACTGGGGCGTTTTTCAGGTGCTTTAGCATTAAAAAAAGCGCCTGTAAAGCACCTGAAAGAAGCCTCATCTGCAATCCCAATGTGAAAGCCCGAGCCCTTTCACACTGCCAGCGCCCGAAAAACACTGGTAAAGTGCCGCTTAAGACCCCTTTCACGCTGGGGAGTTTTTCAGACGTTTTTCGGGCGCTGGCAGTGTGAAAGGGCTCGGTCCATCGGCGCACGCAGCCTGGTGGCAAAAACAGGAAAGCGCTGCAAAGAAGCTGCTTGCAGGACTTTTTTTGATGCCCTGCCAGCGCAGCGCCCCAGTGTGAAAGCACTCGGGCTTTCACATTGGGATTGCAGATGAGGCTTCTTTCAGGCGCTTTACAGGCGCTTTTTTTAACGCTAAAGCGCCTGAAAAATGCCCCAGTGTGAAAGGGGTCTTAGGGTTAGCAGTAATCATATTGGTTAGTGGTAATTGTTAGGGTTGGTGTTCTAACCTTAACAATTACTGGTAACCCTAACCCTAACTCTAACCTTAACCCTAAAAATTAATGCAAACCCTAACTCCAACCCTAACAACTACTGCTAACCCTACCAATTACTGCTAACCCTAGCTTTAACCTTAACTCTAAAAATTAATGCTAGCCCCAACTCTAACCCTAACAACTACTACTAACCCTAACAATTACTTCTAACCCTAACAATTACTGCTAACCCCAACCCTAACAATTAATTCTAACTTTAATGTTAACCCTAACAATTACTGCTAACCCTAACCCTAACTCTAACCCTAACAATTACTGCTAACCCTAACTCTAACCCTAGCAATTACTGCTAACCCTAACCCTAACTCTAACCCTAACAATTACTGCTAACCCTAACTCTAACCCTAGCAATTACTGCTAACCCTAACTCTAACCCTAGCAATTACTGCTAACCCCAACCCTAACAATTAATTCTAACTTTAATGTTAACCCTAACAATTACTGCTAACCCTAACCCTAACTCTAACCCTAGCAATTACTGCTAACCCTAACCCTAACTCTAACCCTAGCAATTACTGTTAACCCTAACCCTAACAATTACTGCTAACCCTAACAATTACTATTATCCCTAACTGTAATAAACAGGAACTGATTCTGGACAGTCGCACTCTTAAAAAATAGCCTTTTTTATTTAGAAAAATTCACATCAAAATCAAAGATGAAAATCACAGCAGACTGAAGAGCTGACGTTTTGCACTAACAATGGTGCTTATTCATAACCCAAACTGTAACTTAACCCTAAAAATCATTGCTAACCCTAACCTTAATAATTACTACTAACCCTAACCATTACTGCTATCCCCAATAATTACTGATAACCCTAGCCCTTAACCCCAACATGCGACTTTGGACACAAAGGTTTCTGCACTACTTTGATGCTACTTGAATGCCAGAGAGTGTAAAGTCACACCCCGAACAATTGCTACTAACCCTAACTTTAACCTTAACCTTAAAAATGAATGCTAACAATTACTGCTAAACTTAACTTTAACCCTAAAAATGAAAGCTAACCCTAACGCTAACAATTACTGCTAACCCTGACCCTAACAATTACTGCCAACCCTAACTTTAACCTTAACCCTAACCATTACTACTAACACTAACCCTAACAATTACTGATAACCCTAGCCCTTAACCCTAAGAGCCCTTTCACACTGGGGCGGTTTGCAGGCGCTATTGCGCTAATAATAGCGCCTGCAAACCTACCCGAAAGTGCCGCTGCTTTGTATCCAGTGTGAAAGCTCCGAGGGGCTTTCACACTGGAGCGGTGCGCTGGCAGGACGGGAAAAAAAGTCCTGCTAGCAGCATCTTTGGAGCAGTGAAGGAGCGGAGTGTATACCGCTCCTGCCCATTGAAATCAATGGGACAGCGCGGCTATACCACCGGCAAAGCGCCTCTGCAGAGGCACTTTGCGGTGGTATTTAACCCTTTCTCGGCCGCTAGCAGGGGGCAAAACCGCCCCGCTAGCGGCCAAATACCGACGGTAAAACACTGCTAATAATAGCTAATTTACCGCCGACGCCGCCCCAGTGTGAAAGGGCCCTAATATGCAGCTTTGAACACAAAGGTTCCTCCACTACTTTGATGCTACTTGAATGCCAGAGACTGTAAAGTCACATCCCTAACAATTACTACCAACCCTAACTTTAACCTTAAAAATTAATCCTAACAACTACTGCTAACCCTAACCCTAATAATTACTACTAACCCTAACCTTATTAATTACTACTAACCCTAACCCTGACCCTAACAATTACTACCAACCCTAACCAATACTGCCAACCCTAACTCTAACAATTACTGCTAACCCTAACTTTAACCTTAACCCTAAAAATGCTAACCCCAACCCTAACAACTATTGCTAACCCTAACTATTGCTGCTAACTCTAATGCCCTGTACACACGTTCAGTTTTTCATACGGAAAATGTTCAATGAGAGCTTCTTGTCGGAAATTCCGACCGTGTGTAGGCTCCATCGGACATTTTCCATTGGAATTTCCGTCACACAAAATTTGAGATCTGGATCTCAAATTTTCTGACAACAAAATCCGTTGTCGTAAGTTCCTATCGTGTGTACACAATTCCGATGCACAAAGTTCCACGTATGCTCGGAATCAAGCAGAAGAGCTGCACTGGCTATTGAACGTCATTTTTCTCGGCTCGTTGTACGTGTTGTATGTCACCGCGTTCTTAGCGATCGGAATTTCCGACAAGATTTGTGTGACTGTGTGTATGCAAGACAAGTTTGAGCCAACTCTCCTGCGTTCTGGGTGGGGGGTTTCCTGAGTTCTGGGAGGGTGGGAGGGGATCCCTCTCCTGCATTCTGGGTGGGGGGGTTCCCCTCTCCTGCATTCTGGGTGGGGGGGTCCCTCTCCTGAGGTCTGGGTGGGGGGTTCTCCTCTCCTGCATTCTGGGTGGGGGGGTCCCCTCTCCTGAGGTCTGGGGGGGGGGTTCTCCTCTCCTGCATTCTGGGTGGGGGGGTCCCTCTCCTGAGGTCTGGGTGGGGGGTTCTCCTCTCCTGCATTCTGGGTAGGGGGGGTCCCCTCTCCTGAGGTCTGGGTGGGGGGTTCTCCTCTCCTGCATTCTGGATGGGGGGGTCCCTGAGTTTTGGGAGGGTGGGGAGTTCTCCTCTCCTGAGTTCTGGGTGTGGGGGGGGGTTCCCCTCTCCTGCATTCTGGGTGGGGGGGTCCCTCTCCTGAGGTCTGGGTGGGGGGTTCTCCTCTCCTGCATTCTGGGTGGGGGGGTCCCCTCTCCTGAGGTCTGGGGGGGGGTCCCCTCTCCTGAGGTCTGGGTGGGGGGTTCTCCTCTCCTGCATTCTGGGTAGGGGGGGTCCCCTCTCCTGAGGTCTGGGTGGGGGGTTCTCCTCTCCTGCATTCTGGATGGGGGGGTCCCTGAGTTTTGGGAGGGTGGGGAGTTCCCCTCTCCTGAGTTCTGGGTGTGGGGGGGGTTCCCCTCTCCTGCTTTCAGGTGGGGGGTCCCCTTTCCTGAGTTCTGGGGGGGTCCCCCCTCCTGCGATCTGGGGGTCCCTCCCCTATAGCTGCACTCTGGGTGGGGGTCCTGGCCCCCCTGCTATGCTCCCATTGCACCTAGTCACGTGTCCATTGTATGGCTCCCCTCCCCCCAGCCCCGGGTGGGGATCACAGCCGGCATTCTCTTTATTACTCCCATAAACTGGTGCTGATGCTGCGTCTGCACCGGCCGCCTCTGCCGCACCGCCCCATCCCGACCGCCAGAGGGCAGCAGTCTCCCCTCCCTACGCGCATCCGCAATCTCCGCAGACCAGGACGTCACCTCCCGCCCCCCCCTCTCGCCTTCTCATTGGCCCTCTGATGCCCAGCTGGCTCGACTATTGGTCATGAGGGCCGTCACTCCGGCGAGGCGGGCGGGGCGTTCCGGCGCTGGCTGGGCTCTGGGGGCCTCAGTCAGAGTCAGTCAGCGGAGGAGGACGGATCATTCCCTGCACAGTGCCGCACGGTCCCGGCCTCTCCCCTCCATGGCTGCAGCCACAGCCGCCCCCTGCTCACGGTGAGTCCGCATGGCAGCTGGGCCGTCCTTCTATCGCGGGAGGTGATCGTGATAGAGGGTGGGGTGTGGCATCGCGACTGGGTGACGTCACATGACGTCATTGCGACCATCATAACAAATGGGGGTGGGATGTCACCCGATCCTCACCGACACCCACATGACGTCATCTGGGGGGCTCACAGCACATTGGGTGACCCCGGGGTGACAGATGACAGGACTCCGGGTGATATGTGGGTGACAGATGACAAGGAGGACATTACTGTACTCTGATTATATATGAGTGAGAATTGTACAATCATTGTCCGGTGAGGAGGAGGGTGACGGCTGATGATCAGATATCTGTATATGAGAGATGATGATTCTCCAGAAGTCTGATATCCCATCCCCCCCCCCATATCATCCACCTATCCCATCCCCCCCCCATATCATCCACCTATCCCATCCCCCCCCCATATCATCTACCTATCCCAACCCCCCATATCATCCCCCCCATATCATCCACCTATCCCATCCCCCCATATCATCCACCTATCCCATCCCCCATATCATCCACCTATCCCAACCCCCCATATCATTCCCCCCCCCCCATATCATCCACCTATCCCAACCCCCCATATCATTCCCCCCCCCCATATCATCTACCTATCCCAACCCCCCATATCATCCACCTATCCCATCCCCCCCCCATATCATCCACCTATCCCATCCCCCCCCCCATATCATCTACCTATCCCAACCCCCCATATCATCCCCCCCATATCATCCACCTATCCCAACCCCCCATATCATCCCCCCCATATCATCCACCTATCCCAACCCCCCATATCATTCCCCCCCCCCCCCATATCATCCACCTATCCCAACCCCCCATATCATCCCCCCCATATCATCCACCTATCCCAACCCCCCATATCATCCACCTATCCCAACCCCCCATATCACCCACCTATCCCAACCCCCCATATCATCCACCTATCCCATCCCCCATATCATCCACCTATCCCAACCCCCCATATCATTCCCCCCCCCCATATCATCCACCTATCCCAACCCCCCATATCATCCCCCCCCCCATATCATCCACCTATCCCATCCCCCCATATCATCCCCCCCCCAATATCATCCACCTATCCCATCCCCCCATATCATCCCCCCCATATCATCCACCTATCCCAACCCCCCCCCATATCATCCACCTATCCCAACCCCCCCCATATCATCCACCTATCCCAACCCCCCATATCATCCCCCCCCCCATATCATCCACCTATACCAACCCCCCCATATCATCCACCTATCCCGACCCCCCCATATCATCCACCTATCCCAACCCCCCCCCCATATCATCCACCTATCCCAACCCCCCCCCCCATATCATCCACCTATCCCAACCCCCCCCCCCATATCATCCACCTATCCCAACCCCCCCCCCATATCATCCACCTATCCCAACCCCCCCCCCATATCATCCACCTATCCCAACCCCCCCCCCATATCATCCACCTATCCCAACCCCCCCCCCCATATCATCCACCTATCCCAACCCCCCCCCATATCATCCACCTATCCCAACCCCCCCCCCATATCATCCACCTATCCCAACCCCCCCCCATATCATCCATCTATCCCAACCCCCCCATATCATCCATCTATCCCAACCCCCCCATATCATCCATCTATCCCAACCCCCCCATATCATCCACCTATCCCAACCCCCCCCCCATATCATCCACCTATCCCAACCCCCCCCCATATCATCCACCTATCCCAACCCCCCCCCATATCATCCACCTATCCCAACCCCCCCCCATATCATCCACCTATCCCAACCCCCCCCATATCATCCACCTATCCCGACCCCCCCCATATCATCCACCTATACCGACCCCCCCCATATCATCCGCCTATACCAACCCCCCCTATATCATCCACCTATCCCAACCCCCCCTATATCATCCGCCTATACCATCCACCTATCCCAACCCCCCCCATATCATCCCCCCATATCATTCACCTATCCCAACCCCCCCCACATATCATCCGCCTATACCAACCCCCCCATATCATCCGCCTATACCAACCCCCCCATATCATCCGCCTATACCAACCCCTCCATATCATCCACCAATCCCAACACCCCCCCCATATCATCCACCAATCCCAACCCCCCCCCATATCATCCACCAATCCCAACCCCCCCCCCCCCATATCATCCATCAATCCCAACCCCCCCCCCCCCATATCATCCACCAATCCCAACCCCCCCCATATCATCCACCTATCCCAACCCCCCCCATATCATCCACCAATCCCAACCCCCCCATATCATCCACCTATCCCAACCCCCCCCATATCATCCACCAATCCCAACCCCCCCATATCATCCACCTATCCCAACCCCCCCCCCCATATCATCCACCTATTACATCATCCACTATTCTTCATATTACACCTGTCTGTCCGTCCAATATCTGTCCATCTCTCTCTCTATATATCACATGACTTTTCTCTCTCCCTCTCTCAGTATCTCATCTCTCATAAGTTTCTCTCATCTCATCTCTCTTGTCTTATCTCATCTCTGCATCTCATCTCCTCTCTCTTGTCTCTTCCTTTGATATCTCTGATGGGGAGTCTGTGTAGAGATCACACCTAGATAGAGATCTCCAATCAGGATATAGGAAGGCACACAGAGGGATCCTGCGCTCTGCAGTGGATTGCACTGATTGGGGTGTCAGTTCTGGACTCGGGGTGTCAGTAATGTTATTTCAGGCCTATGCTGGTTTTCCACCCGTCTCTCTTCATTAACCCCTCACCTCCCGCCCCCTCCGTATGAAGTCACCTCTCAGACACACAGCCTGCAGTTTCTGTTTTCCTGGGAGATTTATTTCCTGGGGGGGGAGGGGATTGATGGAGTGTCCGGCACCATGGGCAGGCCTGGGACTCCTCTCTCCCTGGGTGTTGCAGATCTGGCTTGCTCTTGTTTTCTGGTGCATTTCCCCGAGGTGCCCCCCCCCCTACAGTGTCTTATTAACCCCTTCAGCAGTCAGTGAGCCCCTCCAGGCGATTCCTACAAATGACTCGATCAGTTTGCAGAGAGGTATGGCCGATCGAATCCATTCCCCTTACTCTGCCATCCTGATTCCATGGGGGGGAGTTTTCTGCATCCATATTTTATTCCAACATAAGCAGACATCTGATCCGTCATAGAAAGCTGCCGGCTCTGCCGGGACAAATGAGCCTTACAGATGTTTTCCTGGACTCCATCCCTGAGCAGCCATGTTAAGTGAAAGCCCAAGATGGCAGCAGTCTCCGGTTGTCAGGCCTTGCCGCCTCCCCCGCTCACAATCCGGGGTCAATCGTTACAATAAAACATCTTTATAGTGTTTAGTTATCATCTCTGATTATCCCCCATCAGTTCCTAGAGGCTCGGGCCTGTGCGCCGTGATCGCCATCTTCCAGTCTTATAATATTCAGATATTCTCATTTTTAACCCTCAGAACTCATTTTACATCCCAGTTCAACGGGTGGGCCAGGAGTGTCTGTTCAGTGTATAAACAGGGGTGCTTGGCTGGTGCGGTAGCGCAGTCCATAAACAGGGGTGCTTGGCTGGTGCGGTGGCTTACTGTATATACAGGGGTGCTTGGCTGGTGCGGTGGCTCAGCGTATAAACAGGGGTGCTTAGCTGCTGCAGTAGCTTAGTGTATAAACAGGGGTGCTTGGCTGGTGTAGTGGCTCAGCGTGTAAACAGGGGTGCTTGGCTGGTGAGGTGGCTCAGCGTATAAACAGGGGTGCTTGGCTGGTGCAGTGGCTCAGCGTGTAAACAGGGGTGCTTGGCTGGTGAGGTGGCTCAGCGTGTAAACAGGGTGCTTGGCTGGTGAGGTGGCTTAGTGTATAAACAGGGGTGCTTGGCTGGTGCAGTGGCTCAGCGTGTAAACAGGGGTGCTTGGCTGGTGAGGTGGCTCAGCGTATAAACAGGGGTGCTTGGCTGGTGCAGTGGCTCAGCGTGTAAACAGGGGTGCTTGGCTGGTGAGGTGGCTCAGCGTATAAACAGGGGTGCTTAGCTGCTGCAGTAGCTTAGTGTATAAACAGGGGTGCTTGGCTGGTGAGGTGGCTCAGCGTATAAACAGGGGTGCTTGGCTGGTGAGGTGGCTTAGTGTATAAACAGGGGTGCTTGGCTGGTGAGGTGGCTTAGTGTATAAACAGGGGTGCTTGGCTGGTGAGGTGGCTCAGCGTATAAACAGGGGTGCTTGGCTGGTGAGGTGGCTCAGCGTATAAACAGGGGTGCTTGGCTGGTGCGGTGGCTCAGCGTATAAACAAGGATGCTTGGCTGGTGCGGTGGCTCAGTGTACAAACAGGGGTGCTTGGCTGGTGCGGTGGCTCAGTGTACAAACAGGGGTGCTTGGCTGGTGAGGTGTCTCAGCGTATAAACAGGGGTGCTTAGCTGCGGCAGTGGCTCAGTGTATAAACAGGGGTGCTTGGCTGGTGCGGTGGCTCAGCGTATAAAGGGATGCTTGGCTGGTGCGGTGGCTCAGTGTACAAACAGGGGTGCTTGGCTGGTGCGGTGGCTCAGTGTACAAACAGGGGTGCTTGGCTGGTGAGGTGTCTCAGCGTATAAACAGGGGTGCTTAGCTGCGGCAGTGGCTCAGTGTATAAACAGGGGTGCTTGGCTGGTGCGGTGGCTCAGCGTATAAAGGGATGCTTGGCTGGTGCGGTGGCTTAGTGTATAAACAGGGGTGCTTGGCTGAAGCCGTTGCACATGTTTATGCCACCGACTTTTTACAGGATGATTGCATGGCTGTCAGATCTTCCAGCCGCTGTGGGCTCTCCATCAGCCCGGGTTCACAGTGATGCAGCGCATGTAATTCGCACAGGAATCGCAGCAAATTCCCGTGCAAACTTCATGCGGTGTCTCTGGGATACAATTTGAGCCATGGATTTGCTTAAAAGCAGAACTTCCCCTTTTGGGTGGTGCTCTGCTTTAACGTACACTCCACAATCGGTTCGCAGGAACGGGTTGCGTTTTTGATGCCGTGCGAAATCCACAGCAAATTTGCTGTAAATTCGCACGGCATCAAGTGTGAACCGAGGCTCAATGGAGAGATCTGTAGGCTACAAATACCCCTCATTGTCTAAATGCCAACTTTTTTATCTGATTTGTGGATCTTCACATTTATTTTGTCACACATCTGTAAACATTTCCGAGCATTTCTAAATTTTTGATGCGTTAAGCATTTTCTGCGCACTTTTTTTTTTTTATAGGCCACTGGCATCACTATACATTTTATTCTAAATTTAGTATTGATTGGTTATTTTTAGTTTTATAATAAGGATCTGGTGGTGTTTGTTTTTTGATGATCACATATGTCATAATATTATGATTGTGTTATGTTCCATGAAGGGGATACAATGGGGTTGGTTTACTAAAACTGGAGAGGGTGCAAAATCTGGTGCAGCTCTGCATAGAAACAATCGGCTTCTAATTTTTTTTTTTTTTTTGTCAAAGATTAAAGTGATTTTAAAGTCTCGTTTAAAAAGAAAAAAAAAAAATTATGTTATAATTACCTCCTCTGCGCAGTTGGTTTTGCACAGAATGACCTGGATCCGCCTCTTCTCAGGTCCCTCTGCTGCTCCTGGCCCCTCCCCTCTTTGCTGCTCCTGGCCCCTCCCCTCTTTGCTGCTCCTGGCCCCTCCCCTCTTTGCTGCTCCTGGCCCCTCCCCTCTTTGCTGCTCCTGGCCCCTCCCCTCTTGTCCAGTGCCCACACAGCAAGCAGCTTCCTATGGGAGCAGTCGAGTCACAGCTCCTTGTGTCCATTCAGACACGGACCCCTGCCCCCTCTCTTTCCTGATAGGCTAGCTGAATTTGACAGCCGCGGAAGCCAATGGCGCAGCTGCTGTGTCTCAGCCCAATCAGGAGGAGTGTCCCGGACGGCTTAGACATTCGTGGAGATGAGATGGGACTCAGGAAAGTAATTAGGGGGTGCTGGGGAGAATGCTACACATAAAGATGCATTAAGATTAAAAACCTTCTGCCTTTACAACTCCTTTAATTGAACAAGCTGAAGTTAGAAGCTGATTGGCTGCCATGCACAGCTGCAGCAGATTTTGTGTACTCCAGTTTTAGTAAATCTCCCCCATTGCATGTTATGGAGGTGATACAATGTATTTGATGAAGGTTACATTGTTGCATTGCTGGCCTCTTTGGCTTGGAGTCAGGTTGCAACATTGTCACCAGATAAATTTGGACTGTAACAGACGCCGTGTGCTAGATTTATTGGATTTTTTTTGCTGATGATATCCGCTTTTCATTTCAAGAGTCGCTTTGCATATGAAACACGCTGCCGTTTATGTTTTCTGCTGGGAAATTGAACGCCGTACCCGCCGGTGGGGGTGTGGGGTGGGGGGGGGGGGGGGGTGGTGAGGTTCAACCACTGGCTGCAGGTTTGTTTGGCAGGTGTCTGGGATGACTTTCCCATGATGTCACAGCCCTAATGGATGGGGTTGCTATGGAGACGGGATGACGGCGAGGAGGGGCAGCTGACGCGGTTGTAGGAATGGAAGGAGACGAATGTTTCTGGTACAGGATGATGCATTAATGAAGGATGAGCTTCGGATACGGTGAGACGTCAGCTGTGATCTGACGGCCTTTTGGCAGCCAGGAAGCGTTTTGGTGACCAGGAGGCTTAGGATTGGCCCCGGTGGAGATGAACCAGTGATGAGTCATTTTTAGAAGAAGCGGTTGATCGTTTTATTATTGCGTTCTCACTGTTTTCCATAAGGATGAGCTCCGGCGTGTTCGCATGGCGCACGTGCCGAGCCCGCCAGGAAGTCGGCACGGCGCAGCGCTAATCACAGGCAGGGAGACATTTCCCGATCTCTGCAGCCGCACATCGGGAAATGTCTCACTGCTTGTGATTAGCGCTGCGCCGTGCCGACTTCCTGGCGGGCTCGGCACGTGCGCCATGCGAACACGCCGGAGCTCATCCCTAGTTTTCCAAGAAGGATGAAGCTCTCTGGTCAGGCCCTGGCTCAGATTCCCGAGATTTGCAGGAACTTTCACCTATCGGCGCTGAGATTCTGGGGTCAGATCCAGTCCTAGCTTCGTCTGCATGGAGTGTGCATGGTTTTCTTCCACAACCCAAAGACATACTGGTAGGCTATTGATATTTCACCTAAAATTACTCTAAAGCAGGCAACCTGGGGCCGTCCAGCTGTTGTAGAACTACAAGTACCATCATTCCTTCTGGGAGTAATTGTAACTGCCAGCCTTGCAATGCCTCATGGGAAATGTAGTTCCACAACAGCTGGAGGGCCCCAGGTTGCCTACCCCTGCTCTAAAGGGTGTGTGTGTGTGTGTGTGTGTGTGTGTGTGTGTGTGTGGGGGGGGGGGGTGTAGAGAACTGTAAAGTGCTGTGTAATGTGATGACGGCTTTCAATTGTCATGCTAACGAGAGCTTGTTTTTGATTGGCTGATAAGGGATAGGCCTCACAACTGCTATTCATATTATATTATAATATAGTTTCAGCTTGCATGCCTGTACACCCCCCATAGGCCAGAAATTTGTATTTTTCATCTCTGGACCTATTAATTTACATATACTTTGTATATTTTATATATATATGTGTGTGTGTGTGTGTGTGTGTGTGTGTATATATATTTAAAAAAGAAAAAAAAATTATAAATATATTTTATATATACATATAATTTTAGGCAAAATAAAGCAATCTTCCTGCAATATAGACTTCCAAAAATTATTTAAACTTTTTAGGGAAAAAATGTGAAAAGGCTAAAAATTACACTTTTTTTTTTTTTTTTTTTTCTTTTATGTTTTGTATGTTCCCCACAAATAAAGCTTTCTTTAGGAGGTATTTGATCACCTCTGCTTTTTTTATTTTCTGCACTAAAAACGAAATAAAGATCGACAATTTTGCAAAAAAAAAAAAAAAAATGTTTTTTTGCTTTCTGCTCTAAAACACATAAAAAAAAATGCAAAAATCAAATTTCTTCATTCATTTAGACCAATATGTATTCTGCTACATGATTTTGGTTAAAAAAAGTCCCATTAAGCACATTTTGATTGGTTTGCTCAAAAGTTATTGCGTCTACAAACTATGGTGCGTGTATATATACTGGAATTTTTATTTATTTTTTTAATAGTAATGGTGGCAATTAGTGATTAATATAGGGACTTCCATATTGCAGCAAACGATCAGACACTAACTGACACTTTTGCACTTTGTGGGAAGCAGTGACACTAATACAGTGATCGGTGCTAAAAAATATGCTCTGTCACAGTACTAGTGACACTGGCTGGGAAGCAGTTAAACATCTAGGGTGATCAAAGAGTTTAATGTGTGCCTAGCTAGTGTTTATGTGTACTGTGTGGTGTTTTTGCAGGGAAATATAATCCACCACATCCCTACTGACAGGACGGAGCTCTGCGTCGTTTATACAGGCAGTCTTCCGTTGGCCGGCACTCGCTGATCGGCTTCTGCTGTGACTAATCAAATAAGTATTTTACCCGTTTGCAAAACATGACTTAGTACTTGGAGGAAGAAAAACCCTTGTTGGCAATCAGAGGTCAAACTTTTATGGTAGTTGGCCACCAGGTTTGCACACATCTCAGGAGGGATTTTGCAGATCCTCTCAAAGTCATTAAGGTTTCGATGCTGACATTTGGTAACTCGAACCTTCAGCTCCCTCCACATATTTTCTATGGGATTAAGGTCTGGAGACTGGCTAGGCCACTCCGGGACCTTAATGTGCTTTTTCTTGAGCCACTGCTTTGTTCCCTTGGCCATGTCTTTTGGGTCATTGTCATGTTGGTATACCCATCCATGACCTATTTTCAATGCCCTGGCTGATCTCAAGGCAGCTGGTTCTCACCCAAGATTTGACGGTTTATGGCCCCGTCGTCCCTTTGATGCGGGGAAGTTGTCCTGTCTCCTTAGCAGAAAAACACCCCTAAAGCATAATGTTTCCACCTCCATGTTTGATGGTGGGGATGGTGTTCTTGGGGTCATAGGCAGCATTCTTCCTTCTCCAAACACGGCGAGTTGAGTTGATGCCAAAAAGCTCGATATTGGTCTCATCTGACCACAACATTTTCGCCCAGTTCTCCTCTGAATCTTTCAGATGTTCATTTGCAAACTTCAGACGGACCTGTACATGTGCTTTCTTGAGCGGGGGGACCTTGCGGACGCTGCAGGATTTCAGTTTTTCACGGTGTAGTGTGTTAAAAATAGTTTTTTCTTGGTGACTATGGTCCCAGCTGCCTTGAGATCATTGACAAGATTCCCCCGTGTAGTTCTGGGCTGATTCCTCATCGTTCGCATGATTATTGAAACTCCACAAGGTGAGATCCTGCGTGGAGCCCCAGACCGAGGGAGATTGGCAGTTAATTTGTGTTTCTTCCATTTGTGAATAATCATACCAACTGTTGTCACCCTCTCACCAAGCTCCTTGCTGATGGTCTTGTAGCCCATTCCAGCCTTGTGTAGGTCTACAATCTTGTCCCTGACATCCTTGGACACCTCTTTTTGGTCTTTGCGCTTCTCGGCCTTTTGGCTAAGATCAAGTGTAGTATCTGTTCTTATCAGTTTCCAGAGGAGGCGCTGTGCAACCTCCGAGTCTAGGGAGGGCACATGCAAATCCAATGGTGTAATTGGACCTGGAAAGACTGTTCGGCAGTCCTGGTGTCTGGACGCCCACCGAGACGTCGGGGGCTGAGTCCGAGCCGTCCGGAAGGGTTCTCCTGGTGAGGGTGGGTGCTGCATCTGGGTCTGACCAGAGGGTCGGGTCCCTGGCCTTCTGGCCTAGATTGTGGTAGCTCTAGCTATGGACAGTTTTTTGGGACAGAACACTGGCTCCTTTCTAGCAGGGAGGGAGGAGCGGTTAGTAATCCCGAATGTAATTAGGAGGGAGTGATGGGAGCGCGGTGGGGCCTGATGGTAAAGGGCTCTCACCAAGCTCCCAGAACTTCATACCTTCCTGCCTGGAGTGGGGGCTGCTGTGGTTTGGGCTGTTGGTCAGGGTTGGGGTTTGAAAGCCTATGGAGTATGTGCTCCTGGAGTGGTAGTCCAGGGGTGCCAAAAAATCACTGTGAGTGAGGGTCACTTTGATTTGAGGCACCACGGTCACTGCACCATATGAAACGCTTTTTTAACACCTGCCTCTTGGGCCGGGCCTTTTGGCTAGGACCAGAGGAATTTTTTTATTCCTGGTCGGAGGGCCTGGTCATTATTTCACACAATGGCCACCTTTTCACTCTCCTCTCCACTTATTCCTTCCCCACTTTATTTTATTGATTGCCTGTGTTTGTCACCTTTTTTGTATTTTTGTGTTGTACACGGTTTGTTGCGGTCTGTGATGAGTAGGGTTGCAGGTCCTCGTGGCCTGCCCTAAAAGTCGTGGGAAGGGGTGGACATGGCCTTTTGGCTTAGTTTGCCCTCTCTCTCATGGGGTCTCCCTTCGGGGGAGCCTCACCTAGTACTTGGGTGGGTCTGTTTTGGCAGGCCCTCCAGAGAACGGGGTCCGTCTGGTTTCGGCCAGATGGACCAAGTGTAAGTACCCTTGTCCCCGTCTGGAGCCTAACGCCCTGGGGGATTCAGGGCAAGGTCCTCTGATTTTAGAGGACTTGTGTACCCATTGCACTTTTTTGTGTTTCACTCTTTGTGTGTGCACATTTTTTTTTGGCACCGGGTGAAGTTTTTGGGTGTGTTTGCACGCCATGGGCTTTCAAAACAAAAAAAAAATATGGTGGAGAGTTCGGAATCTGATTGCTTGCTTCTGTGGACAGGTGTCTTTCATACAGGTAACAAGCTAAGATTAGGAGTACTCCTTTTTAAAGTGGTTGTAAACCCTGTACTACCACCTTTCCCTACACGTAAGCCTATAATAAGGCTTACCTGTATGTACCGTGAAAATCTCCTAAACTTGCACCGTTTAGGAGATATTCACCATATACGCTTGCGCCGTTATCGGCGCATGCGCACTTTAGAAACGGCTTGATCGTGATGTTTCTAAAGGGCCTGTGCCATGACCGGTGGCTCCGATGCGCGGGAGTGACGTCATCGTGGCTCGGGCCAATCACAGCGCCGGAGCCCGCAAACCTGGAAATAACTCCTGGAGACATGTTACTGGTCACAGCGGTGTACGGGGACCACTGCAACAGCGTCGATCTAAGGTAAGTATTTCATAATGAGCTAGTATGCCATGCGTACTAGCTCATTGTGCCTTTGTCTTGCAGGTTTTTTTTTTTTTTTTTGTTTTTTTTTTTTTTTTGTTTTTTTGCTTTTTTGGTGGGTTTACAACCACTTTAAGAGAGTGCTCCTAATCTCAAAAAAAAAACCTTTTCATAAAGAGGGTAAAACCTTCTGGAGGTGAAGCGTTTAATCTACATTGTATGTAGAAGGAAGTGCATTGCTTTGATCTGCAGTCACATGAAACAAAGTAAATAAAAAAGTAACAATGTTAACTTTGTATCTCTCTCTTTGCATCTGAACATTGTGTCTAAGCACTGGGTCAGACGTCTGTGTTTTGTGTCTTCTACAGATTCTGTATTTACACAGCAAGGCTTATCCCTTTTTGCAGCCAGTCCTCGTTCACACTTATCGCGGTGCGGGAATGCACGCAAAATCACGCGCTTTCCAGCAATGCACAAAAACGTACTGCCCTTTTACAGACGTGCGGCAGTGCCAATGAATTCTTAATGGCACCCCCACTCATGGAGCTAACGTGCGCCCAAAAGTTTTGGTATTGCGTGATTTTCAAAATGGTGCGAGCATTTCTCGTTCTATAGGGCAGCACATTGAAATTAATAAGCTGCCCTAAACTTGACTTGTGGAAATGCACAAAAAAGTGCGCACATTTGGTCGCACCTTTGGCCTCAGTTTGGAGATCATTGGTCTAAGCCCTACCCTTTATAGGTTCTCTTGGCCTGTGAAGTGTCCGTTATCTGGTCAATTAATCACATGGAAGAGGCGGTCACAGTGATGTTGATAAGGATGAAACTATGGAGATCTCACATCTGTTTTTACATGGTGCCTTTGATGAGTAAACAGAAGTGGGGCCTGTTGTTGTTGAAAGGCTGAAATTGTCAAATCTGGGGCTCTTATCACGTCTAACTATTTAAAATGTCTGAAACCAAAATGAATACAGCCCAGACATAACCTCCACCCAGATACTGGTGAGCTGGTCCTGCATTAGAATCCTGATCCAGCCGCTCCTGGGTCGGGCTGTCCCCATTCATGTTTAGGGTGTATGGACATGGCCGCCTGGGGTCATACAATGGAATGTTCTGGCATGTTCCCCCACCTGGGAGCCACAATTGCTGCATACATCTGCCCCATAGACCTAAATGGCTGTATGCTTGTATATGCCCCTACTCGTGTAAAACCCTGAATACAGATGGTCTGTGTTAAGGGTTTTATGTCTGTATGAATTGCTGGTTTACGCAGGTAGTGGCATATACCTGCACACAGCCACCAAAAAGTCATTCATGTGTATGGGGCTGCTGTACATCGTATCTGTGGCTCCTGGGTGGAGAATTACTAAACTCTCCCATCCATATAAGCCCTTAAAGTGGAGTTCCATCCAAAGGGGGAAGCTCTGCTTGTCTGCCCCCCCCCTCTCCGCTGCCACATTCTTCACCTTTTGGGGGGGGGGAATGGGTAACTGGTTTTAATAGTACCCAGGGGAACCTCTAGGACAGGAATCTCCAAACTTTCTAAACAGAGGGCCAGTTTACTGTCCTTCAGACCTAAGGGGGGTCGGGACTGTGGCTGTTGGGAGTAGAAAAGGTTCCAAAGTCAGTGGGAATAAACAATACCCCATTTTCGGTATCATTGGTAGTATTTATGCCCTATCTTTGGTGTCAGTGGGTGGAATTATATACCATTGTTGGTATCAGTCGGGGCGTATATATATATATATATATATTAGATAAAAGCAAGCAAAGCGCCGCAGTTTGGAGATCACTGCTCTAGGATAAGGCTTATTGCCAATCACACGTTGAGCTTCCTTTGGTGGTATCTACCAGTAGCTCATAGACCTCATGGTTGCCCAATCCACTCGAAAATGACGAAACTGGGAGAACATGATCCAATGTCTCTGGGTTACCTGTGGACTTGGAGGAAACACATGGATCCAAACTTTAGATTTGGAACTGGAGAATCTAGAAATGTCAGGACAGGTCCAGTTGAATGTGACCACCTACAGCTGGCTACACTGGTGGGTAGTTGTTAGTTGCATAGTTCTGTTTTCTTGGGAGACGTTTTTTCTGTGCTTGTCCTCGATCAGCCTGACTGACTCCTGAATTCTCCATTCATTTGTTCCCCACTGACATGCCTGTGGTTAGTGGCTATCCTGTGTTGATGGTTATAGGCTCACCCCATCTGCTTTGCGTCCTTGTGTGCATTCCATGGCAGAGCGTGGCCATACCGCCTCCGTGTCGCGCTGTATTAATATTTGCACATGTGAAATTCCTGTCATTCATCGGCGAGCCGTCTACAATTCCATTTCTTTGCCTGACTTTTCTATAGACCCTCCTGCTATTCTATGAATTGATCACAGTTCCTTTATACAAAGTATGGACATGGGACCCGTGGATATTGGCCTACAGAACAGCAGCAATGTGATAATGGGGACGTTTCAAATATATTTTTTTTTAAACTTGTAGCCTGACTTCTTCATTTTGAGAAGAAAAATGTTTGGCTATTGGATATATTTCAAAGTTGAACTCCAGCCTTCCCTTTAGGCCGGGTTCACATACAGTATCTCACAAAAATGAGTACACCCCTCACATTCTTGTAAATATTTTCTTCTATCTTTTCATGGGACAACACTGAAGAAATGACACTTTACATTGTAGGAAAGTAGTGAGTGTACAGCTTGTATAACAGTGTAAATTTGCTGTCCCCTCAAAATAACTCAACACACAGCCATTAATGTCTAAACCGCTGGCAACAAAAGTAAGTACACCCCTAAGTGAAAATGTCCAAATTGGGCCCAAAGTGTCAATATTTTGTGTGGCCACCATTATTTTCCATCAATGCCTTAACCCTCTTGGGCATGGAGTTCACCAGAGCTTCACAGGTTACCACTGGAGTCCTCTTCCACTCCTCCATGACGACATCACAGAGCTGGTGGATGTTAGAGACCTTGCACTCCTCCGCCTTCCATTGGAGGATGTCCCACAGATGCTCAATAGGGTTTAGGTCTGGAGACATGCTTAGCCAGTCCATCACCTTTACCCTCAGCTTCTTTAGCAAGGCAGTGGTCGTCTTGGAGGTGTGTTTGGGGTCATTATCATGTTGGAATACTGCCCTGCGGCCCAGTCTCCGAAGGGAGGGGATCATGCTCTGCTTCAGTATGTCACAGTACATGTTGGTATTCATGGTTCCCTCAATGAAGTGTAGCTCTCCAGTGCCGGCAGCACTCATACAGCCCCAGACCATGACAATCCCACCACCATGCTTGACTGTAGGCAAGACACACTTGTCTTTGTACTCCTCACCTGGTTGCCTCCACACACGCTTGTCACCATCTGAACCAAATAAGTTTTATCTTGGTCTCATCAGACCACAGGACATCCAGTAATCCATGTCCTTAGTCTGCTTGTCTTCAGCAAACTGTTTGCAGGCTTTCTTGTACATCATCTTTAGAAGAGGCTTCCTTCTGGGACGACAGCCATGCAGACCAATTTGATGCAGTGTGCGGCGTATGGTCTGAGCACTGACAGGCTGACCCCCCACCCCTTCAACCTCTGCAGCAATGCTGGCAGCACTCATACGTCTATTTCCCAAAGACAACCTCTGGATATGACGCTGAGCACGTGCGCTCAACTTCTTTGGTCGACCATGGTGAGGCCTGTTTTGAGTGGAACCTATCCTGTTAAACCGCTGTATGGTCTTGGCCACCGTGCTGCAGCTCAGTTTCAGGGTCTTGCCAGTCTTCTTATAGCCTAGGCCATCTTTATGTAGAGCAACAATTCTTTTTTTTTCAGATCCTCAGAGAGTTCTTTGCCATGAGGTGCCATGTTGAACTTCCAGTGACCAGTATGAGAGAGTGAGAGCGATAACACCAAATTTAACACACCTGCTCCACATTCACACCTGAGACCTTGTAACACTAACGAGTCACATGACACTGGGGAGGGAAACTGACAATTGTGCGGTCATGCAACAATGTACCCAAATAACATTTATATCCTTTTTTTTTCCCCTCAAATAGAGCTTTCTTTTGGTGGTATTTGATCAACTCTGCGTTTTTTTTGTTTTTTTTTTTTTTTGTTTTTTTTTCTACGCTATAAACAAAAAAAGACCAACAGTTGTGAAAAAACCCCCCAATATTTTTCACTTTCTGCTCTAAAACATATCCAATAAAAAAAATAAACTTTCTTCATAAATTTAGGCCAATATGTGTTCTGCTACATATTTTTGGAAAAAGAAAAAAAAAACACAATAAACGTACAGTAGTACCTTGGATTACGAGCATAATTGATTCCAGAAGAATGCTTGTAATCCAAAGCACTCTTATATCAAAGCGAGTTCCCCATAGAAGTCAATGGAGACTCAGTTAATTCCTTCCACAGTGACTATTATGCTATACAGTCCAGCGTGTGGCCAGAGGTGGGGGGCACGCCAGAGACATTCGGGAACCGCTCGGATGCATTTGGAGAGGCTCGGAAGCACTCGGGAACAGAGTGTTTCCGAGTGGCTCCGAATGTCACCGGCGACCCTGCACCTTGCAAACCAGAATTTAGTCAGAGTTTAGTCAAAGTCAGAATTTATAAAAAATATTAACTCGTATTGCGAAACGCTCGTAAACCACGTCACCCACAGTCCAAGGTATTACTGTATATTGATTCGGTTGTATATGTACTGGAATTTTTATTATTTATTTTTATACTTGGTAACGGTGGCGATCAGCGAGTTCTAGCGGGACTGCGATATTGAACCGGACAGTCTGACATTACCTGACACTTTTGACACTTTGTGGGAACCAGTGACACTAATACAGTGATCAGTGCTAAAAATATGCACTGTCACTGTACTAATGACACTGGCTAGGAAGAGGTCAAACATCTAGGGCGGTCAAAGGGTTAAATATGTGCCTAAACAGTGTTTTTTTGAGTGCTGTTTTTACCAAAGGATGTGGTGGATTTTCTTTCCCTGCTTAGCAGGGAAAGAAAATCCATCATATCCCTGCTGACAGAACGTAGCTCTGCCTTGTTTACATATGCAGAGCTCTGTTTTGTGTCTCTCTGCGGGGTGCCGGCGGACATGCATTGGCTGGTACCCGCTGTCTAATCACAGCACCTGTGGCGCACGCGCAGCCCCTACCTGGAAGTGACGGATCACGTACTAGGTACATGATCCAGGGGAGGAGAGCTGCCTTGCTGCTGTAAATCTAAGTGATGCGGTTGGCAAGCGGTTAATTGAACAAGCTGAAGTTAGAAGCTGATTGGCTGCCTTGCACAACTGCACCAGATTTTTATTCTCTCCAGTTGAAGTAAATCAGCCCCAGTCTGCAATGGAGATATTCTCACAATAGAGAAGCACAGAGGCCTGGGGATGATCTGTCTAAAAAAAGATATGTAAAATAAATGGAAAGGTTATATTTTAAAAATGTCGTTAGCATGGTAAAGGGGAGGGGGAAACGAGGGAAGGCAAAATAAAAGCAGAATAAATTCAGTTTTATTGGTGTTGCCTCTTTAAATGAGGTGTGGTAAAGCAAAGCACCATTATATGGTCCCCATTACAGGCGCAATGAACGGAGGACCGCTGTCTTTCAGACGCACTCTGGGAGGGGCCATTCTCATATAATGACCATATAAAACTTTGTTTGCAAACAAAAGTGTGAGCAATAATTTGTCTTTAGTCTTTGAAGAGTATGGGAAGACGCGTGGTTAAATGCAGTAATCCGTGACAAATTTCAGAGCAGTATATACGAGGAATTCCGATTGGTTGGTCTAGGACAGTGGTTCTCAACCTGGGGGTCGGGACCCCCTCAGGGGTCAAATGATGATTTGTCAGGGGTCACCAAATCCTGGGCTGTTCCTGAAGCCTGCACTGCTCTCCCAGCCTTTTAGCGGCCACCCAGCTGGGCTGTTCCTGGAGCCCGTGGCCGCCCACTCAGCCTCTTTGCAGCTGCCCATTCAGTTCATGGCATGGGTGGGGGGCAGAGACTAGAGGTCAGATGACTGGTGAGGAATGTGAAGTGGGAGGGGCTGGAGGAGACCCTATCTCCTGATTTTGGCATAGGTGTCACTGCTACGAGATGCCACAAAGTCGGAAACACATTGAAGCCAGAGACACAGTGAGTAACACTACCTGTGATTATAGTTGCCATTAAAAGTCCCCACTACAGTTCTCACATCAGATGACCTTGATCAAGAGCACCTAAGTTGGCTGATCAGAACTCCCCTGAGCATTGGCACTCATCCCATTCCCCCCACCTCCCCACCAAGTAGTAAGAGAGGGAATAAAAATAGAGAATACATGGAAGGAGGGAGAAGAAAAGAGGGGGAGGAACAAGGAAAAAGGGAGAGAAAGAATAAGAGAAAGAACAAGAAAGATGGCTAGAGAGAGGGATGGGGAAAAAAAACCCAATAAATTAGTATAGAGAGAGATAAAATGGAAAGAAAGGAGAACAAAGAGAAAGAGTGGTACGTCCTAAAAGGTATCATAAGGGGTTTTAATACTGTATGAGTGGAAGGGATTCAGGGAGCACTAAATGTCTGTGGGTTACGGGCGCAAATTACTTGTCTTGCCTTGGGTGCTGACAACCCACGCTATGAAGATAATTTTACTGTTAGGGGTCCCCACAACTTGGGAGATTTTATCAAGGGGTCACGGCACTAGAGGGTTGAGAACCGCTGGTCTAGGAGGTTATGCAGAGCATTGCACCCGTGACCCACGCTGTTTTTAAATTGTGACAACAGTTGCAAGAGAGAGGATCCTCTGCCCACTTTCACGGGGAGGGGAGATGCTAAACATGTTACGTGTTGCACCCTAACTATGGATGTAACATGTTCAGATTGTGCACTTTTTATCCTTTAACGGTAGGTAGTCTATTCCTTGAGGCACCACTTGGGCTTTGTTCTCCTTTCCTGTAACGGAAGGGCCAGCCACATTATTAACTCATCTTTGGGTGACATAGGATCCCTTCCATCCCTCCCACCCATTCACAAAACCATAAAACCTGCTCTGCAGCCGGTGTTCTGTCAAATTCTCCAACCCGTCAGAAACTCCAATTCCTTCATTTCTGGTTTCTTTAAACCAGCAGTAATTGAAGTTCTTGACGGATTGGTGGTTGGGCACAACACTGGCAACAGAATAGAGTCCGGTGCAGGATATTATGAGCGGAGATTCTCACTTCTCTCTGATACTAGCCAACAAAATGGCCTCCTCCGAGGGGCGGGGACAAGTTTGTCCTCATTAGCCCCTGTGCTGTCAAAACAGCTCAGTCTTCCTGTACCGGACTCTATTCAATTGTTGTGTCCAACCACCAATTTATCAAAATCCCCAATTGGTAAGGGTTTAAATAAACCGGAAGTAACATGGTTGGAGTTTCTGATTTGTTGGAGAAATTGACAGAACAGAAGAAATCCTTGGATCGAAATTTGACTGGTTCAGCAGGGACAGGCCGAATTTTCATCCATGTATGGGCACCCTGGTTGTACAGAAGTTGATCTATTGCTATAGCCAGCAACCCTAATCATTGTGTTGTGATGGTGGGAAAGGCTCCCCGCCATGAGAACACAATAGAGGGAGTGATTCCACCATCCACATTGAATGTGTGGATGAGGGAATCTGCACGTTTTTTTTGCTCAGCCCGCTGTTTGAATGAAAACAGAATTTATAATGTATGACCAGCCTAATTCCGTCTTTACTCATTTAAAACCTCTGTCATGTAACTCTCCCCGACACCTGTTGTTGAAGTAAAAACTAGTGCTACCTCTGTATTCAAGGCCAAACGGTCTTGTTGCTGCCCCTCATCATGATGTTGCCAGGTCGCTACTGGAGAAAAATGGTGGGATGACACCAATCATGGACCCAATGGGAAGTGTCTGCATCACCTAATAGAGGAGATGGCTTGTAACACGTACCACAAGTCCAAATACAGTCCTACCTAATGCGTTCTGTGATTACCAGCAGTGCCAAGTGAGTGACCCCTTGGGGCAGCCTAAGCAGGACCCAGAAGATTGCAGCTATCGCTGTAATAGCGACGACTACTACAGTGATTTCTATCTTCCTTAGCATTCAATAAGGTATGAGATATGAATACTTACTATGGGCCAAGTATGCAATCTTTAGAATTCTTGGAGTTCAGCTTTACGCATAGGTGCTCCTTCCCCTGGTCTTGCCATCATTATCTCGGCAACCCATTTCCACTGCATCCTGCCAGGAATGGCTATTCCCTTTATTTAACTAGGAGTTCCCGGTGTTTTGGAATACTAGTGCAAGTGCTTGACTATTGGAAGATCAGGTACTACATAAAGAATGAGGTTTGACTATTGAAAGGTCGGGTACTTTGTGAAGAGTGAGGCTTGACTATTGGGAGTCAAGTCTCTTTTCTATTCTGGGCACAATCCCACTCAGTCTCAATATATCACAGTTATAGTTTCATAGTTGGTCATAACTACCCTCTGAGGAGCTGCTGGTTATAATGGGTTCTATTGTTCTCTAGAGGGTGACACACCTAGGTTGCTTGTTTCACTTCGTGAAGAGTGAGGATTGGTTATTGGAAGATCTGGTACTCCATGAAGAGTGAGGCTTGACTATTGGAAGATTGGGTACTCCATGAAGAGTGAGGCTTGACTATTGGTAGATCGGATACTTTGTGAAGAGTAAGGTTTGGCTATTGGAAGATTGGGTACTTCGTAAAGAGTGAGGGTTGACTATTGGAAGATTAGATACTTTGTGAAGAGTGAGGGTTGACTATTGGAAGATTAGATACTTTGTGAAGAGTGAGGGTTGACTATTGGAAGATTAGATACTTTGTGAAGAGTGAGGGTTGACTATTGGAAGATTAGATACTTTGTGAAGAGTGAGGGTTGACTATTGGAAGATTGGGTACTTTGTGAAGAGTGAGGCTGTTTTGCTGGAATTGCATTGAGTTATTTTTATCTGGTCAGTGTTTGGTGAAGTTTTCCTTTAACTGACAGCCGGGTAGAAGGACTATAATTATGTCATTATCTTTAAGTAATGTTTGTCTGGAGAATTGCTCATCTTGTTTAACTAGTCTTGTCTGCAGTAGTTTGGTATTGTTTTCTGGGGGTGAAGGAAAGGCTGGTTGGTGGTCGTGTGAGTCACTCTCTATTAACTTTCCCTTTTGCTTTTGGTTTTATTTTTTTTATTCATTGTCTGCTAGCTGAAGGCTGGTTGTTGATTAACTTAGACCTTCATAAAGTCTTTACTACATCAGATAAACTGGGTACACACTGACTGCTTTTTTTTTTTCCATTCAACCAGCGGGTTGAAGGAAAAAAAAAAAAGACCGATCCCTGCATCAACACAACAATGTGTGATACAAAGATCTCTCCTGCTGAGACATAGTATCCCCCTCCCCCAAATCAGTGCTTGCAGCCATTGGTTGTGAGGGCCGATCGGATGCTGGTTTTCTAGTATGACTGTTCAACAGAAGCCAGATTTTACGGCTCCCTGCTACGAATGGCGGCGGCAGCACCCGAAAGTCGACGGAAACACCGGCTGGGAAGCTGACATTGCTGGATTCCAGGACCGGTAAGTGTCCTAACATTAAAAGTCAGCAGCTACAGTATGTGTAGCTGCTGACATTTAAAGCCGGGGGTTCACCTACATCGCCAAAAAAAAAAAATATTAAAAGCCAGCAGCTACAAATACTGCAGCTGCTGACTTTTAATACATGCCCACTCACCTGTCCCTGGGTCCAGCGATGTCGGCAGGGGACGCCGAGAACCTGCTCGGTTCTCGGCAGCTGCCGCCGCCATCCTGGGTGAGGGAATCAGGAAGTGAAGCGTTGCGGCTTCACTTCCCGGTTCCCTACTGCGCATGCGCGAGTCGCGCTGCGCGTCCCTAGTGGTCCCCGCTCTCTGCTGGGAGCTGTGTGTTCCCAGCAGACAGCGCGGTCGGGACGGGAAAAGGCATAGACTCCCATGGGAGTCTATGCCGGAAGTGGGTGCAAATACCTGTCTTAGACAGGTATCTGCACCCCCCTCCCCCCTGCAAGGTGCCAAATGTGACACCGGAGGGGGGGGAGGGTTCCAAAAAGCGTAAGTTGCATTTTTGTGTGGAACTCCGCTTTAATTTTTTTGCTGGGGGGCAGAACTCCTCTTTAAGGGTGCATTCACACTTGCGAATGCCCCCGCACTCCGGTTACGTGCAAGGACCCCAGCGGGGGGTTCCTGCAATTTAGCCGCAAGAGACAATCCTATTAAAAGCAATGAGAGGCTGCCGGCTCCCGCAGCTAATCCTGGCCACTCGCATGTAATCTCTCATGCAGAGATTATATGTAAGGGATTTTCCCTGGATGCGGGCTGCCTGCGTTCAAAGGCTGATCACTTGCATGAGTTTACAAGAGTGTCCACGATTTGCTGCAGGAGCTCTGCACTCCTCTCTGCCCCTGCCGGTACCACGTCCTCCTCTTATTGAGGATCTACCATCTTCTTGATCTGCCCATTGGTCTGGCACTGAATATGTAACTTGCATGCGTGCACCATGCTTCATTCCCTGCATCTTTGTGATGCCGGGACTGGACTGTGTATGCATCGCAGTCATTGTACACATTAAAACAATTTGAATTTACTGGCGGGTAAATACCTTTTTTTGGCAAAAGGGACTTATGCCACGTACACATGAGCGGAATTTCGGCCCGCAAAAGACCAATGAGATTTTTTTCGTCGGAAAATGCGACCGTGTGTGCGCTCCATCGGACTTTTGCTGGCCGAATTCCAGCCAGCAAAAAATTGAGAGCATGTTCTTAATTTTTCGGTCGGAAAAAGTTCCTATCCGAAAATGCGATTGTCTGTGGCAAATTCCTACGCATGCTCAGAAACAATTCGACACATGCTCAGAAGCATTGGACTTCATTTTCTCGGCTCGTCGTATTGTTGTACGTCACCGTGTTCTTGACGGTCGTAAGTTCAGCGAACTTTTGCGTGACCGTGTGTATGCAAGGCAAGCTTGAGCGGAATCCCGTTTGAAAAGCCGTAATATCTTTTTCCGGCGAGAAGTCCGACCGCGTGTACGCGGCATAATACGTTCTTCTATCAAAAGTCTTTATCTGGCAATTTTTTTTCTTCTTTTTCTTTCTTGCTTTAAAACCTCTGTACACTGTGTACAACAATGCAGAATTTGGGAGGAGAATCAGCAGAACCAAGGTTTGGTTTCTGTGTTCTGACACTCCTAATGAGTGCGGGAAGATGTCCGCTCTTTTATCTGTCGCCATCTATAATAAGCCGGTCCACCGTGAGAAGTAAGAGGGCAGGCAAGCCTGGTGTGTACACTCGTGTAGAAGTGGAAGGCTGAGATCTCTTTTATGAAGCTGGATGAAGGCCGGAGATCAACCTCCTTGGCTTTCAGCAAAACAAAGCAGGTTGTCTGGCGATGCCGGGCGCGGGATGAAAGGCACATCCTATATTTACTGGCTTTCTAGGAAGCGCGCCTCCTTCCTTTTGTTGGAATGTCGGTTTACTTCTATAGATGGTGTATGAGAAGAAGAGTCAGCCTTCTACTTTACATACAAGTGGTACTGGTTATCTTCAGCTGTGGAATCTGCTCAACTTATGGTCTGCAGATCCTCCAGGTTGATATAGTTACTTTCAGTGCTGGTACGCTTTCGGTAACGTGAACACATTTCTGGCTTATTACAGTCTACACCAACCTTTTTCAACCAGAGTGCCTTGAGGTTTCTTTGGGGTGCCTTAACAAAATGCCTAACAATTGCCCAAAAATTGTATACAAGCCGGCTTGTGGATGAAGCCTACCTTTTTTAGTTACACAAAGCCGCAGGTTTTCATTGTGCACCATTGCAACTTCTAGCTGCTGGCGTCCCAACGACCAATGGCATCATCAGTTGATATGGAGGATGTCAGTTGCCTGAACAGCATCCTTGTATCCCCCTCTCCTGCAGCGTTGGGGTCACATTAACTGACTGATGGAGAGAAATGGAGGGAGAAGAGAAACATTGGAATACTAGTCAGTACCAGTTTGCAAAAGTGTATTTGCTTTGGAAGAATACATCGCCTCTAACTTTGGGTGTCCTACTTGTGTGGACGTTGCTGCATTATGTAAATCTATTAGAATAGTTTTTACATTTTAGAATGGGGTGCTTCAAGACTGTCCATTTTTAAAGGGTGCCTTGACTGAAAAAAGGTGGAGAAACCCTGCTCTACACAACAGTATGGACTATGGAAACAAAGTCCACTTTTATCATCAAAAAGACAACCTTGAGCTTCAGTTCAGTGACTGTGCCTAGGCTGAGATGATGTCATCAGTCTGCTGCAGGCAGAAGGATGCATTTCCTCAGTCTCCTGACCAGTGATCTGACTATACATTGAAATCTTGTAGCAAGGTGCTGATCTGTGTCAGACAGCCAAAACTGCACAGACACCAGGATTACATTAGATATGTGATCTCTGACATCTCAGTCCAAGAAAAATAGATGGTGACCTTGGGTAGTGCCTGAACAAAGATGATTCTTGTCTTTTGGAGAGAAGAACAGATAAATGCGTTGTCAGGGGAGTACTCTGGTCTCTGAGAGGTAATAAATACCAGGCTACATTACTATTGAATGCCCTGGTGCCCAACCTTTGATACATGATGTGCGCCCCTCTGACCTCAGCAGTCTGTAGTGGGAACATTGATTAGGTTAATAGCATTGATCTCTACCAGCCTCATGTAACATCTTCCCAGTTTTATATTATCTTCTGCAGCATGTCTTCAGCCAACAATGTATCCTGTCCTCACTCTCTGACCCTCATCTCCTCTGTTAGGTCTGCAGTCTCTGACAGTCCTCTCAGGCATTACGTACTGCCCTTTGGTGTTAGGGGGCCACATTTGAGCCCCCCTATAGCTCATAGGTTGACGACCACCGATCTGATGCTAGGTCTACTTTGTTTACTGTCAGACCACCAGCTAGGGCTAGACCAAGCTGATTGCTTAGTGCCGTGTAACCCGCAAAGAGATTCAGGCTGAACCATCAGTCGGGCTGCTTCAACAACCAGACCGGCTGAACAGGTTTACAAATCCCTTTTGGGTAAGTATATTCACAATTAAATGATTTATTCATCTGTTTGCCTGGAGTTCAGCCTTCGGCCCCTTGCACACGGGTGTCATACTTTACTGATGTTTACTCAGGAGCTTGTGACACCCGTGTGCAAGGGGCCAAAAAAAGTGTAAAGACCTGAGTAATGTCGAGTATAGACAAGTAAAAGTGCATAAGCGTAATGACGAGTGAATTTCTTCATTGCCAGTATTGTAATTCAGCGCGTTCCCCCCCAACCTCCCCAGCACCAGGGACCGGCGGCTCCGAAGTGAACCCCTTCATGGACCTGGGGGGTACAAGATGTTGGTGGATATTTGTGTGGTTTAAGAGGGGTATTCAGCTTGTCAACTGGGGGGGAGGGGGGTGTTTCAGCCTGGCACCTCAGGGGGGGATGCATCTTATCACCCCGGGGGAGGGGGTTGTTTTTTTCAGCCTGTCACCTCGGGGGGGATGCAGCTTATCAGCCAGGGGGGGGGGTTTGTGTTTCAGCCTGTCACCTCGGGGGGGATGCAGCTTATCAGCTGGGGGAGGGGGTGTTTCAGCCTGTCACCTCGGGGGGGGGGGGGGGGGGTGCAGCTTATCAGCTGGGGGGTGTTTCAGCCTATCACATCGGGGGGGGGATACATCTTATTACCCCTGGGGGGGGGTTGCAACCTGTTCTCTTTGGTAGAGGTGGGGTGGTGGTGTAGATTGATTCTCACCAGTGCTATTAGATCCTATCCCCGGCCCAGCTCTCCTCCCTCCCCTTCATCCTGACCACAGAGAGGATAGAGAGTATTAGTGCTAGGAGAGCGGGAGCAGGGGACCTCTGGTGGTCGGAGGGTGGTAGTGCAGGTTGTGCTAATTTGCGCTGCCTGCCGCCAACCCCTGCAGCGCGACCGGCTCCCAGCAGGCCATGGATCGGCATCGGGGATCCCCAGCTGTGTGCAATGTCCCATAGACAACAATGTATCATTTCAGATCAGCAAAAAACTCTGCATTTTTTTTTACTCCCGTGTGTAAGAGGCCTTAAAGTGGAAGTTCAGACTAAACCTAATCTTAAACCTGGTCCCCCCCCCCCCCCCCCCTTTTAATTTTCTATTCGTGAATCAAAGTGATATAGTTTATTCATAAACAAAATAGATGATTAAAAAAAAATTACCACAAATTCATACAAACTAGGTTACAAGATATTCATTAAAAATTAGTTATGCCCATACAAGGGCAAATGATCAAGGCAGGCTAACGCGTTTCGAGGTGTTCCCTCTTCATCAGAGCCTTGGAAAGTAAAAGAAAGTCTGTAGGATGTGGTAGATCTACATGGAGAGAGGGGTGGCTGATTGGGAGATGTATCCCATAGTGGGTGATGTATTCTCCTTTACTCCAGAGGTATCCACATCACATCGCTCTACATACCGTAGAATGAATGGTTGGTTTGTTATTTGTTTGTCTGTCATGTGTACCTGCGTTTTGAACTACTTGTAAGGTTGCAACCTGTACACATCAGTTGCAGGCTAAAGGCAGTCTTTCTGGGAATTCTGCGATCCTCCTAGCAGAGTGCTGTCCTGTGTTGCAAGAGAAGTGCTAGCAGACGCTCCTTTAACTTTCCAGGGCTCTGATGAAGAGGGAACACCTCGAAACGCGTTAGTCTACCTTGATTATTTGCCCTTGTATGGGCATAACTATTTTTTATTGAATATCTTGTAACCTAGTTTGTTTCGTAGTAATTTCTCTGTACTCATCTATTTTGTTTATGAATAAACTATATCACTTTGATTCATGCGTTAGATCACACGCCTTCCATCCCCCTCATTTCCACTCAGCCTCTTTGGTAGTAGTGCCTGGATCAATTGCTGCTCCAATCAACCAATGGGGGGGATTTCCTTGTGTTGGTTATGATGATGTGGTGGGGGGTGAACCAGCACTGACTCCCAATAATATTAATACTGGAAGGGCAGGGACAGCAAATTTCTCCGGGTGTCCGATATAATAGATCAGCCTTACCATCAGGCTCAGCATCACGTGTATGTATTACCCAGGGTGGTCTGCATTCCCATGCAGCCTGTGTAGAAACACCCACTCCTCCAGGATGACCTCTACCCATCAAGGCATTTGGATATTTGCATAACTCCGCCCAATAGCCAGCCTACTGCTTGCATCAGGGCTGAGGACCCCTTGGGACCCTATGAGAGGAGTACTGCGGCGGGTGCTGTAACGTTCCAAGGAAGTTGTGTACAGTGCCCTGCTGGCCCCTCCCACCAGACATGATCTGCCTGCATTGCATAGAGGAGCACAGAGACTCGGTGATGGCATCACTAGGTCTAAAAATAAGATATGTAATGAAAGCAGAAAGTTTTTATTTGAAAATGTACGAAGTATGTTCATGAGGGAAATGGGGAGGAACCAAGGAAGGCAAAATATAGGAAACTTTGACACCAAAAGAAGAATTTTGATAGCTCATATTTGCAGACAATATAGAACATCTCTTATGTAGCGGCAGCATCTTCAAGGGGGGTGAACTTGTGGTGGGCACAGAGATAGAGGAAGTCGAGAATGTGCAAACATCAGAAAAGATGTATCATTAGTGGAAGTGAAAGGATGATCTCATCATCGGATTGTGTTCCCTTCCCCCACCCCTCCTCTCCGCACAGGTCAATTCATTACACTCCCTTTTTAGAGGTCAAATTCTTCACATGCAGAAGACAGACCAAGCTGCAAAAAAAAAAAGAAGCATATTACAGCCAGTAGCAGGGTAATGTATACAGTCCTTTCCAAATAAAAAAAAAAAACTTCAGGTCCATTGATGGTAAACCAAGGTAGGAGTTGTTTCTGTAGGCACCCGTGGATGTGCTTGGTGATATTTGGTACCACTATGGCTTACAGCAGACTTTACTGGGCAAGTGTTACCATAGGGGTCTGTTTCCTAGAATGGCTAAAACCGTAGAGTCATTTCTTTGTTTCTTATGGGTGTTGCTAGGACTAGTTAGACCCTCTGTCTGGTTTTTATTGCTAATAAGCAGTAGATGCCAGCATGCAAGGATTGTGTCCTCGTTCACTCCTTTGTTATCTCTCGCCTTGACTATTGCAACTCCCTTCTTGTAGACCTACCTCTCCATAGGCTAACCCCTCTTCAGTCTATCATGAATGCTGCTCCCAGACTCGTCCACCTTGCCAACCGTTCTCTACCCCTCTCTGACAATTCCTCCATTGTAAGGGAGGCATCCTTCAAAATGACCACCATTGTAAGGGAGGCATCCTTCCAAATGACCACCATTGTAAGGGAGGCATCCTTCAAAATGACCACCACTGTAAGGGGGACATCCTTCCAAATGACCACCACTGTAAGGGGGACATCCTTCCAACTGACCACCACTGTAAGGGGGACATCCTTCCAACTGGCCACCACTGTAAGGGGGACATCCTTCCAACTGGCCACCACTGTAAGGGGGACATCCTTCCAACTGGCCACCACTGTAAGGGGGACATCCTTCCAACTGGCCACCACTGTAAGGGGGACATCCTTCCAACTGGCCACCACTGTAAGGGGGACATCCTTCCAACTGGCCACCACTGTAAGGGGGACATCCTTCCAACTGGCCACCACTGTAAGGGGGACATTTTTCCCAATTAATTGTTTTTAGCAGGAGTTTCTCTGTCTGTAAATGTGATATTTCAACCACTGCTGTAAAGGGGAGCATTTTCTATTCTGACCACCACTAGAAGGGTGGCGTCTTCCAGTGTAAAGGGAGCATGCTTCTAACTGACCACCTCCTGTAAGGCTGGCATTTTTCCCTATGGCCACCAATGAACTGGTTTTAACAGGGATTCCCAAGACCTAAAATTATCCCAAGGGTTCCTCTGGGGTAAAATGCTTTAGAAAGGCTGCATTAGACCCTTGGCTAATGTTCTTTAGTCTGTGAGCCTCCTTTGTACCCGTGTGTGTCTTTTGACGTTTTAAATAAAGCTCTTTTCCCATGTGCTTTATTTATAAGAGGACTGAAGTCTACAACAGCTGGATGTGCCCCCTGCGTTCTCTGAGAGATACTGAAACAAAGGCCTGAGCTACTCCCTATTGTTCTCCTTGGGTTGGGGGCCTGCTGAGGAAGAGAGACCCCCCCCTCCTGAAAGTTTCGGATGTGTGCTTCCCCGGAGAGTCTGGAATTCTATTCCTGGTTAGACATTCCTGATGCCCTTTATGGGATTCCGACTAGATGGACTTGCGTTTTATTCCTGTGTTGTCTCCCTGGAAGTCTTGGATCAGATCGTGTTCCAGCAGGTCTAGGAAGTAAACTGAGGCTGGTCCTGTGGGTCACATTAGAGGAGAACTCTGCATTCTTTGTTTCTAAACTCCCCATGTGGTATAATAAGTGAAATAAAGGTTTGGAAATCCACAATCTAATATGTGTAGAGTATTGTAAATGGAGGCTGACATTTCTGACCCCTCACTCTGGGTCATGTCTACATTTAGGGTTATATGAGAGTTTACACAAGCTTTGTATAGCAACGTAAAACCATTAATTACAGTGGGAGGCTGAACACTGCACCTGTGGCTCCCTTATGCTATTTAAACTCCATGCACTGTGTGTATGACTCCTATTCCAGTCTGTGTCCACATTATTGAGATTTCTCCTAATTTTCTGTCTTGGTAAACACAAAAGAAGGCTACCAGCAGGGATACAAATGGCAAAAAAGAAAAGTTGCCTGAGGTCCTAACCCGTCTATACTCAAATACTTTTTGGCTGAGGTTTACCTTTTTAAAGCTCACCTCTGGGATTAGCAAATGTTTTCTAAATCCATTTGTCATGATTATTCTACATTGAATCTTTTGGTATGCTTTGTGTATTTCTTCCAGATCTGTGCAGTAATCCAGTGTGAGACTTCCTGTGATGAAGACCGGACACTGCTGCTCTCTCTCCTTGTGCAGGATGACTGGTCTTGTCTCCGCCACCTCCTGTAGTTTTTCAGCAGGCAACCTGTAGTGGGTGGGGACTGTTGGGCCCCTCCCACAACTCTGGTCTCTGCATAGGATGTGTATAGTACAGTGATGATGCTACTTTCACAAATATATGGGTTTGCAAAGGCTATTTCAAAATAAATATATATATATATATATATATATATATATATATATATATATATAATATTGCTACAATTTCTCTGTTTTAAATGCTTCAAGACCGCAATACGTATATATACATTGTGGCTTTGAAGTGGTTTACCTGGGGTTATGGCTGAAGTGATATTTTGTTTTTTCAGCCGGCGGTTTCTCTTTCTCATAAAAGCAATCCAAGCGGTTGATTAGCCGCTGGATCGCTTTTATAAGCAGCGAGAGGGGGTCGTTTCCCCCTCCTCCCACGCTAATGGGTGTTTCTGTGGCTTACTATTCTTGCCGGCGAGCCCGGGAAACGATCCAATGGCTCGTGTGGGTGTTCAGAGGTCGGGAGAAACCCGATTGTCTCACCTTTATGATCTAGACGGACCGGAGCGACGTCGTGATGTCACTTCCAGTCTGGGGCAAAAGCAAACTATATATATATATTTTTTTTAAAGCATAATATATTTTTTTTTTCTGTGGGTTTTATTTATTTATTTATTTATTTTTTTAACTTTTGCTTTCAAAGGTGGAAGATAGATTTAGAGAGACCTGGGAATAAAAGTGATGAAAAAAAAAAATGAAAGAAGTACGGGGAAAGCTTGTTTGGTTGTACTTCTATGGATCACAGGAGTGCAGTTTGTTTTGCACTCCTTTGAACTGTTTTCCGCAGACAGCGGGCTGAAGTCCACTGTCTGCTGGCATCACAGGGCTGGGGTCCGGATCCACCCACATGCCTGGACCGGCACCCAGCTTGGCCTCCCAGCGAGCTGCTGAGAGCCTGAGCCGGCCACTTCCACCCCCTCCACACCCCAGCGCTCTAGTGAGCAAGGAGGGGCAGAGCAGAGAGCCCGCGACTGACAGTTATATGCTCTCTGCTTGGGGAGCTGTGAGAGGCGTCAGTGTTAGAGGCGCTGGGGGACAGATGCAGCATTGGATACTACCTAGGTAAATATAAATCTGCAAAAAAACAAAAACCCCATACTTTTCTTCTAAGGGGACAGTAAAAAATAAAACAAAAATAATAAAATACAGTATATTAAAAAAATTTCCGCTGAAGCGAATGCATGCGTAGGTCGCGCATGCATATGTAAACGGAGTTTGCACCATACGTTAGATATCACCGTGATCGTTATAGCGAGAGCAATAATTGTAGCCCTAGACCTTCTCTGTAACTCTAAACTGTAAAAACTTTTTAAAGATTCGCCTATGGAGATTTTGAGTATCGTAGTTTGTCACCATTCTACGCGCGTGTGCGCAGTTTTACAGTTAGGTATCTATTTACTCAGCGTAACATCATCTTTTATATCTTACTTAAAAAATTTTTTTTTTTAAGTAAAATTTATTAACCACTTAAGGACCACCCCACGTACATATACTGCGGCCCTTAAGCACAAAATCGCGTAACTGTACGTCATTTCTTCTTCTGGGTCTGGGGCACTGCCGGAGGCCTACTCCCCCTGTGATTGGACACTGCTAGAGCCAATCAGCGGGTCCAACGGGAACCTGGCGATCATTCAGAGAGAGGCAGAATGGCGGTCTGCCTATGTAAACTAGGCAGATCGCCGTTCTGCTAGTAAGGAGGACAGAGATCTTGTGTTTCTGCTAAGCAGGAACACGGATCTCTGTCTTCCGACAGTACAACCATCCCCCACACAGTAAGAAAACACTCCCAGGGAACACGTTTAACCCTTTGAGCGCCCCTGATTTTAACTCCTTCCCTGCCAGTAGTACAGTCGCTGATAGTCGCCATTACTAGTAAATTATATAAAACAAATAAAAAGTCCATAAATCTATCCCATAAGTTTCTAGACGCTATAACTTTTGTGCAAACCAATCAATATACGCTTATTGGGGTTTTTTTTTTTTTTTGTTTTTTTTTTTTTTTACCAAAAATATGTAGCAGAATACAGATTGGCCCAAATCGATGAAGAAATTACATTTTTTACATTTTTTTTCTATTGGATATGTTTTATAGTAGAAAAAAAAATCGTGTTTTTTTTTTTTTTCCAAAATTTTTTTTTTGTTTATAGCGCAAAAATAAAAACTGCAGAGGTGATCAAATACCACCAAAAGAAAGCTCTATTTGCGGGAAAAAAAAGGACATAAATTTTATTTGGGTACAGCGTCGCACGTGCAATTGTCAGTTAAAGTAACGCATACATGTTTACTATTTAGAGCTACATTTTTCATCAGTCACAAAGTAACGCAATGCCGTATTACAAAAAATGGCCTAGTCAAGAAGGGGGGTAAAATCTTCTGGCGCTGAAGTGGTTAAAGTGTATTTTTTCCAATTAAAATGAGTTTGGAAAAAAACAAAAACTGCTGTGCAAATACCGTGTGTCATAAAAAATTGCAACAATCACCATTTTATTCTCCAGGGTCTCTGCTTAAAAAAAAAAATCTGTATAATGTTTGGGGGTTCTAAGTATTTTTCTAGCAAAAAATACCGTTTTTTTTTTTTTTTTTTTCTCTTGTCAACAAAAAGTACCAGAAAAGGCCTGGTCGGTCTTTAATTTGATATGTGTTTTATTTTTTATTATTTTTATTTTTTTTTTATTTTCTATTGTGAATAAAATGTTTAAACAAAATGCAATTATCTGCAAATGTAGATTTTTTTACAGAGTGCCCTAACTTTTTGTGCACTCCTTGCTCTTTAGTATACAATTGTATCTTATTACACTGGTGATGTCCACCTTAGTACCTCCCCTTCCAGCACAGCTTATGGCGCAGTCCCTCCCCTTGAAAGCCTGATTTCAGGTGAGGTGTAACTGCTCAGCCTAAGAACATATTTCGGGTAATTATGTAAGTACTTTTAGAAGGGACCGGTGATCCGAAGGGTGTTTTTTTTTTTTTTTTTTTTTTTCAATCCAGGTTTTCCAGATTCTATCTCTCCAGCGGTGTGAAGCGTACAGTTAGAGGTTTGTTTTTTATCGGCGGCTGGGTAGAAAAATGTTCATTCATGCTGACGGCTCCCTTTTTTCATGGGTTTTGGCCTACAAATAAAGGCAATCCGCTGTGGATGAAAGCCCCGGCTATGGCAGCTTTTGTTATACAAACATCGCTCTTCCTTGTGACCCAAATACGGTTTAGAAAATAACAGGACGTAATCCTATTGTATCATGGAGAGAAGTAGAGGAATGTCTGGGGAATGAGAGACAAAAAACAGATTTATTCCCCCCCCCCCCGTATGTATAGTATTTATTAGATCCATTTGTTATTGGCAACAAACATTTCGCAGCGGCTCGATGTACGCTGGCGCCGCAACCAATCCACGCATTGCTAATCACAATTATTTGGTGTAACGCTTAAAGTTGAGGTTTAATCTGCTTATTTTCTCATTTGTTTCTTCCTCTCTCATCAACATGCTTAAAGCGGAGTTCCACCCTGAATTTTTTTTTTTTTTCCATTAACAGACTCCTTTTAACCTATAAAGAAACATTTGGAGGAAGTTTATTTTTTTTTATATACTTGCCAGAATCGTCCTGTTGCTATGTAGTCCTCCTAATCTGCCACTTCCTGGTCCGCGGAGCTCCTCGCCACTTCCTCCCTCACCTATGCTCCTGGGAAACGATGTGTCTGTGGGCAGCACTGTGATCAAAAATCGCGTTAAGGCAGATCACAGCGCCATTTTTAAAAAGGGAAGAAAGCCCTCTGTTGCTATAACAATGGGGCGGGACCTTCCTCCATCGCCGCCTATTGTTATGGCATCTTTAGAAACAATCGGCCGCCGGTGAATCGCGCAAGAGCGAGAGGTGCATGCTGGTTACCCAGTTTTACCCAGGAGTCAGTTTTTTTTAATCCAAGTCTCTGCATGACCATCAATTGACTGCTGTATGCCTTGGTGAACATTTTATTATTATATTTTTTTTTAACAATAGTAAAAAGTATTTACTTTTGCCTCTGAGGGTCCTATTTATGTCTACTGATCAGCGCTGTTCACCCCTTTTGATTATATCAGTTTAGGCCAATATGTTTTCTTCTAAATATTTTTGGTAAAAAAAAAATCCCAATAGGCGTATATTGATTGGTTTGCGCAACAGTTATCGCATCTACACAATAGGGGATAGATTTAGGGACTTTTAAATTTTTTTTTTTTTTTTATTCTTTTTACTGGTAATGGCGGCGATCTGCGATTTTTAGCGGGACTGCGACATTGCGGCAGACAAATCTGACCCTAAGTGACACTTTTTGGGGACCAACGACACCAATACAGTGATGATTGATCAATATATAAATGACAGTGGCAGGGAAGGGGTTAACACTAGTGGGCGATCAAAGGGTTAACTGTGTTCCCTGGGTGTGTTCTAACTGTGTGGGGGATGGGCTCACTGGGGACAACACAGAGATCGCTTGTTCCTGATTACTTGGAAAAGCCGATCTCATTGTTGTCCCCTGTCAAACTGGGATCCACCTTGTTTACATAGGCAGATCTCCGTTCTCCCGCTCTGTGGAGTGATCGTGAGTTGCTGGCGGACATCAAGTTTGCAGGACCCGCGCGCACCTAAAGTATTTCGTGCACGAAGCGACGTACAGCTACATGTGCGGTGGGCTGTCCAGAAGTGGTTAACATACTGTGACTGTGTTACTAACACTGTACCACTCTAGGGAGTTAATCAGGATTTTTTTTTTTTACATACCGTATATACTCGAGTATAAGCCGAGTTTTTCAGCACTTTTTTTTGTGCTGAAAATGCCCCCCTCGGCTTATACTCGAGTCAAGCACTTTTCTGGTGCAAAGAATGACATTTCCCGAACGAACCCGTATCTCGGGGCCACTTGGTGCTAGGAACCCCAAATTTGGTGTGCAAACCCAGTAGAACTAGCACTACAACATATCCAAAGCTGGGGTTCCTAGCATCAAGTGGCCCCGGGATATGGGACCCCAAAATCGGTTCGGAAAATGTAATTCTCTGCTGCAGAAAAGTGCTTGACATTTTCCAAACCGACTTTGGGGCTCTGTATCTCGGCGCCACTCGGTGCTAGGAACCCCAGCTTTGGATATGTTGTAGTGCTAGTTTGCTCACCGTATTTGGGGTTCCTAGCACCAAGTGGCCCCGAGATACGGGGCCGCAAAATCGGTCAACTGTGTCCATCTGCAGTAATGTCATTTTGGGACCCTTTGTGTCCAGAGACCCCACATTTTGGCTGCAGCTAGGGGGCATCTAGGAACCCTTAACTACTGAATTTGAAGTTCGGGGGACCTGTGGCTGCAAATGGGCACAGTGAGGCTGCAAATGTGCATTGTTGACCCTTTTTTCCACTTACAGTAGCTACGCATTTCTCACCCTAGGCTTATACTCGAGTCAATAAGTTTTCCCAGTTTTTTTGTGGTAAAATTAGGTGCCTCGGCTTATATTCGGGTCGACTTATACTCGAGTATATACGGTACTATGTTTGCGTGAATTTCACTGCTATAAGTAAATATTTTTACTGAATGACAGTGTGTAGACACTGTCTATTGTTGTGATTGCCTGTGATTGGCCCTGTTTGTACCATGTGATCACTGTGACCAATCGCAGCTAGCAACACAATTGTATACAATAAATGGCATGAAAGGAAGCCATTCATTGTTTACAACTGTTATGTGGTCTGCTGTGATTGGTCACAGCGATCACATGACACTGGCGGTGGGCCGGTATAGTGTTTGCTCATCTGCTGTTTCAGGTGGACACAGCAGACGAGATCGCGCTGGAGCATGGCCCGTTCTCTAGGAGGCCGCCATATGATGTCCTTCCAGAACTATAGGGTTCCCACCCATCCGTCATTTTTCAATTACGCCGGTGGGAAGCAGTTAAGTATAGTAGAAAACACCTGTAGTAATTCCCAGAGGTGGTGAGCAGTCGGTGCACTGGCTTGTAGTGTCCTCCTAGCACTGGAGTAAACATGTAGATGAAACCAAGCCGGCAGCTCGATCTTCCGCAGTGAATGAGATTATTAATCCAGGGCTGGTACAAAATAATACAGGGCTTACGCGTTTCGGCATGTAGCCTTAATCATGGCTATGATTTAGGCTGCATGCCAAAACGCATAAGCCCTGTATTATTTTGTGCCACACCTGGATTAATAAACTCATTCATTGCGTAAGAACAAGCTGCCGGCTTTCTTTCATCTACATGTTCTTATTAATATCCATGTAGCTTTATCTTGGATTATAGCAGACAGTATTATTATTATATTATACGAGGGTTCTTCTAAAAGTTTCTGCACTTTTTTTTTAACTCTATTATATATAAAAAAACGTGCGCAAGCTTTTTGAAGGCCCCTCGTATTATATTATATAATATTATTGTATTGGGTGGTGGGGACTGGTTCCCTCTGCTGTAGACAGTTACAGGAATGTCTCGTCTATGGCCTCTAAAGATAATGTCATGAGATATTCCTATATAGCGATAATGTCATGTCCTATACAGCTGCAAGTTTTCCAGGTCACCCCAGAATAAAATCCAGATGATCTGTTCTATCCAGAGAGCAGCCGTGTCCCAGGACACAGGAAATCGAATCCTGATGAAGATAGAGAGACGTGGCTGAGAGGCACAGACAGAAAATAGAAACTTTGAGATTGTGAACATTGAAGAACGGACTCTGGGATCTGATGGAGAAACCAGGGAACTGGTTTCCATATTCTGTCTGTTAGCATATGAGAACTGCATGACCTGTAATTACTACTGCCAAGCGTTAGCACGATGGTATTGCTTTCCTGTGAGCGGTAGTGCCCCTCATGGCTGGAGGCCAAACTTTCATACCTGGTAACACACTAGAAGGATAACGTCTTTTCACTTGCCAGTGACGCCTGTCCTGGTGTTCTATCGAATAGTGCCCTCTGTCGAAAAGTGCCCGCGCATGCGCAGTACGGAAGGCCACTCCAGGTGATTTGCCGATCAGCTGGCGTGACGCCACCATAGCGCATGCGCACATCATTGGAGGTATTTTTCGATGGAAGATGTCATGTGACAGGTAGAATTGAAAGCTATGCAAACAGCAGAGGGAGACCGTAGTTGTCAGATTGAGCCTCGCTGTTGCAGGGCGGGTTGTGTTCTATCGAATAGTGCCCTCCGTTGAAAAGTGCCTGCGCATGCGCAGTACGGAAGGCCGCTCAAGCTGATTTCCCGATCAGCTGGCGTGACGTCACCATAGCGCATGCGCACATCATAGGAGGCATTTTTCGACAGGAGATACCATTTGACAAGGAAAATTGAAAGCTATGCAAAGCTATGGGTTGTGGGTGTGTTGAAGGGCGGGTTTTGTGTGTGTGTTGCAAACCCGCCCTGCAACAGCGAGGCACAATCTGACCACTACGGTCTCCCTCCGCTGTTTGCGTAGCTTTCAATTCTGACAGTCAAATGGTATCTCCCGTTGAAAAATGCCTCCTACGATGTGCGCATGCGCTATGGTAACATCATGCCAGCTGATCGGAAAGTCAGCTGGAGTGGCCTTCCGTACTGCCTATGTGCGGGCATTTTTCGACGGAGGGCACTATTCGATAGAACACCAGAACTGACTACAGAGACGTTTTCGAGAGGTACGGTGTTGAGCGCAGATTGTCTCCACCAGTTCACGTCTACACGTTACACGGTAGACTTTACTGTACCACCCAAAGGTATGGAAGGAAGCTGGTGTATGTTTTTCAAGGCCTTGCATACCATGGTCAAGGCCCAGTCCTTAGGAGGGTTCTGTTACAAAGTAAGCTGTAATATAGGGACCCTGCTGCTAAGAAGGGCAAACCTCCATCACCGGTCTCCACCACCTTCACCGGTCTCCACCACCTTCACCGGTCTCCACCACCTTCACCGGTCTCCACCACCTTCACCGGTCACCACCACCTTCACCGGTCACCACCACCTTCACCGGTCACCACCACCTTCACCGGTCTCCACCACCTTCACCGGTCTCCACCACCTTCACCGGTCTCCACCACCTTCACCGGTCTCCACCACCTTCACCGGTCTCCACCACCTTCACCGGTCTCCACCACCTTCACCGGTCTCCACCACCTTCACCGGTCTCCACCACCTTCACCGGTCTCCACCACCTTCACCGGTCTCCACCACCTTCACCGGTCTCCACCACCTTCACCGGTCACCACCACCTTCACCGGTCACCACCACCTCCTCTCCTGAGCTGATTTCTCCTTCCCTTTACTTTCCACTCTTCACTACCCAGAAGCATTATTCTCCATTTCTTGTTGACATTCTTATAAGAGCACACTCCTATTCTCCTTCATATCGGACATTTCAAATCAGGCAGATTACTTCACCGGCAGTTAACAAATTTAGTTCATACAATTCCAAAAAGTTACAAAACAGTACAAGTTCATGCGGTCGGGACATTTTCCAGCTGTTCCAGACCATAAATGCTGCGCTAGGGCTGTGCTGTTATGTCCTGTACCTTTTTTTAAGAAAAACTTGATCTGTGTACCCCACAAGGTAGTTTAACCACTTCAATTCAGTACAGGGCACTTTTACCCCCTTCCTGCCCAGACCAGTTTTCAGCTTTCAGCGCTGTCACATTGACAATTGCACAGTCATGCTACACTGTACCCATATGAAATTTTTATCATTTTTTTTCACACAAATAGAGCTGTCTTTTAGTGGTATTTAATCACCTCCTTGGGTTTTTATTTTTTGCTAAACAAAGCAAAAAAGACTGATAATTTTTAAAGCAAAACTGTTTTACTTAGTCTCTGTTATAAAATTTTGCAAAAAAGTAATTTGTCTTAAATTTAGGCCAAAATGTATTCCGCTTGGGGTCACCCCAACTTGGTAAAGCGATTACGTCTCACAGAGGTGGTCCTGCACCCAACTTCCCACTGGATCGAAAAGAGAGACCTTGAGGCCCAACACCGCCTGCATATATCACCTCTCAACTGGAAGTGACGCACACAGCAAAACGTTAACCCTGCTAAACCACACTATAATCCTTATGGGCAAAACATTTTTTTTGTTTATTTTTTTATTTTGGATAGAGGAAGAGAGGGTTATAACCCCTGTAAGATATTTTTTTTTTTTTTGCCATCTGTGTCCCATTGCGGAGATTTAACTTTAATTCCTGTCCCTTAGCCAAACAGGAAGTGAGAGGAAATCACTGCAAATTAAGGGAATTCCTTGGGGTCCCCCAGGTCATTAGAATTGGTGTCCCCATTAGAAAGTTTTCCCCTCTATTCATTTTCTGGGGACAACCCAAAATTTGGGATTTTCTTATACTTTCAATAGTATTGGTAAACAGGACAAATAGGGGGAATCTCCTTAAAGCGGTAGTAAACCGCAAAAAAAAAAAAATTGGGCCCTGGGCAGTTCGCCACAGTGTGCTAGTATGCATCACATTTTACAGCATGACTCTGAAGGAACGGCACAGGTATCAGATGGAGAAATCGGGGGATCTGTATTCTGTCTGTATGATCTGATGGAGAAATCGGGGGACCGGTATCTGTATTCTGTCTGTATGATCTGATGGAGAAATCGGGGGACCGGTATCTGTATTCTGTCTGTATGATCTGATGGAGAAATCGGGGGACCGGTATCTGTATTCTGTCTGTATGATCTGATGGAGAAATCGGGGGACCTTGATCTGTATTCTGTCTGTATGATCTGATGGAGAAATCGGGGGACCGGTATCTGTATTCTGTCTGTATGATCTGATGGAGAAATCGAGGGACCGGTATCTGTATTCTGTCTGTATGATCTGATGGAGAAATCGGGGGACCGGTATCTGTATTCTGTCTTTATGATCTGATGGAGAAATCGGGGGACCGGTATCTGTATTCTGTCTGTATGATGTGATGGTGAAATCGAGGGACCGGTATCTGTATTCTGTCTTTATGATCTGATGGAGAAATCGGGGGACCGGTATCTGTATTCTGTCTGTATGATCTGATGGTGAAATCGGGGGACCGGTATCTGTATTCTGTCTTTATGATCTGATGGAGAAATCGGGGGACCGGTATCTGTATTCTGTCTTTATGATCTGATGGAGAAATCGGGGGACCGGTATCTGTATTCTGTCTGTATGATGTGATGGTGAAATCGAGGGACCGGTATCTGTATTCTGTCTTTATGATCTGATGGTGAAATCGGGGGACCGGTATCTGTATTCTGTCTTTATGATCTGATGGAGAAATCGGGGGACCGGTATCTGTATTCTGTCTGATCTGATGGAGAAATCGAGGGACCGGTATCTGTATTCTGTCTTTATGATCTGATGGAGAAATCGGGGGACCGGTATCTGTATTCTGTCTGATCTGATGGAGAAATCGGGGGACCGGTATCTGTATTCTGTATGATCTGATGGAGAAATCGGGGGACCGGTATCTGTATTCTGTCTGTATGATCTGATGGTGAAATCGGGGGACCGGTATCTGTATTCTGTCTGTATGATCTGATGGAGAAATCGGGGGACCGGTATCTGTATTCTGTCTGATCTGATGGAGAAATCGGGGGACCGGTATCTGTATTCTGTCTTTATGATCTGATGGTGAAATCGGGGGACCGGTATCTGTATTCTGTCTTTATGATCTGATGGAGAAATCGGGGGACCGGTATCTGTATTCTGTCTTTATGATCTGATGGAGAAATCGGGGGACCGGTATCTGTATTCTGTCTTTATGATCTGATGGAGAAATCGGGGGACCGGTATCTGTAGTCTGTCTTTATGATCTGATGGTGAAATCGAGGGACCGGTATCTGTATTCTGTCTTTATGATCTGATGGAGAAATCGGGGGACCGGTATCTGTATTCTGTCTGATCTGATGGAGAAATCGAGGGACCGGTATCTGTATTCTGTCTTTATGATCTGATGGTGAAATCGGGGGACCGGTATCTGTATTCTGTATGATCTGATGGAGAAATCGGGGGACCGGTATCTGTATTCTGTCTGATCTGATGGAGAAATCGGGGGACCGGTATCTGTATTCTGTCTGTATGATCTGATGGTGAAATCGGGGGACCGGTATCTGTATTCTGTCTGTATGATCTGATGGAGAAATCGGGGGACCGGTATCTGTATTCTGTCTTTATGATCTAATGGAGAAATCGGGGGACCGGTATCTGTATTCTGTCTGATCTGATGGAGAAATCGGGGGACCGGTATCTGTATTCTGTCTTTATGATCTGATGGTGAAATCGGGGGACCGGTATCTGTATTCTGTCTTTATGATCTGATGGAGAAATCGGGGGACCGGTATCTGTATTCTGTCTTTATGATCTGATGGAGAAATCGGGGGACCGGTATCTGTATTCTGTCTTTATGATCTGATGGAGAAATCGGGGGACCGGTATCTGTATTCTGTCTGTATGATCTGATGGAGAAATCGGGGGACCGGTATCTGTATTCTTTCTGTCTGATCTGATGGAGAAATCGGGGGACCGGTATCTGTATTCTGTCTTTATGATCTGATGGAGAAATCGGGGGACCGGTATCTGTATTCTGTCTGATCTGATGGAGAAATCGAGGGACCGGTATCTGTATTCTGTCTTTATGATCTGATGGTGAAATCGGGGGACCGGTATCTGTATTCTGTCTTTATGATCTGATGGAGAAATCGGGGGACCGGTATCTGTATTCTGTCTGTATGATCTGATGGTGAAATCGGGGGACCGGTATCTGTATTCTGTCTTTATGATCTGATGGAGAAATCGGGGGACCGGTATCTGTATTCTGTCTGATCTGATGGAGAAATCGAGGGACCGGTATCTGTATTCTGTCTTTATGATCTGATGGTGAAATCGGGGGACCGGTATCTGTATTCTGTATGATCTGATGGAGAAATCGGGGGACCGGTATCTGTATTCTGTCTGATCTGATGGAGAAATCGGGGGACCGGTATCTGTATTCTGTCTGTATGATCTGATGGTGAAATCGGGGGACCGGTATCTGTATTCTGTCTGTATGATCTGATGGAGAAATCGGGGGACCGGTATCTGTATTCTGTCTTTATGATCTAATGGAGAAATCGGGGGACCGGTATCTGTATTCTGTCTGATCTGATGGAGAAATCGGGGGACCGGTATCTGTATTCTTTCTGTCTGATCTGATGGAGAAATCGGGGGATCTGTATTCTGTCTGTATGATCTGATGGAGAAATCGGGGGACCGGTATCTGTATTCTTTCTGTCTGATCTGATGGAGAAATCGGGGGACCGGTATCTGTATTCTGTCTGTATGATCTGATGGAGAAATCGGGGGACCGGTATCTGTATTCTGTCTGTATGATCTGATGGAGAAATCGGGGGACCGGTATCTGTATTCTGTCTGTATGATCTGATGGAGAAATCGGGGGACTGGTATCTGTATTCTGTCTGTATGATCTGATGGAGAAATCGGGGGACCGGTATCTGTATTGTGTCCCCAGAAAGAGGAAATATGGGTCATTCTCCTCTGCTCATCCATAATATATGACATGACAGTCACTGCAGAATCTGCCTGTTAGTTCCGGTGTGCGGAGTCACATGTATGAATAATAAATGCTCCTCTGACTTGTGCGGTGACACCTGATCATGTTATGAAGCCGCGGTGACATTTTATTAGTGTCTTAGTGGTGGATTTATTAGCGTGTCAGACGGGTGGAGTCTCGTTTTTTGTATTATTGGACCACAAGTATTCACACACACGCTATATTGTCAAAAGTATTGGGACACCTGCCTTTACATGCACACGAACTTTAATGACATCCCAGTCTTAGTCCGTAGGGTTCAATATGGAGTTGGCCCACCCTTTGCAACTTCAACTCTTCTGGGAAGGCTGTCCACAAGGTTTAGGAGTGTGTCTATGGGAATGTTTGACCATTCTTCCAGAAGCGCATTTGTGAGGTCAGGCACTGATGTTGGATGAGAAGGCCTGGCTCACAGTCTCAGCTCTAATTCATCCCAAAGGTGTTCTGTCGGGTTGAGGTCAGTACCACTATTCCTTGTCCTGTATGTTGGGTGTAATTCTCAGTATCTGTTCTTATTCTGTATGTATGGACTCTGCACAGTACCACTTCTCCTGTACTTTATGTCGGGTGTAATTCTCAGTATCTGTTCTTATTCTGTATGTATGGGCTCTGCACAGTACCTCCTTCTCTTGTCCTGTATGCCGGGTCATGGGTGTAATTCTCAGTATCTATTCTTATTCTGTATGTATGAGCTCTGCACAGTACCTCTTCCCTTGTCCTGTATGCCGGGTGTAATTTTCAGTATCTGTTATTAGTTTTGCATGGACACTGCATGGTAAGGTTTTTCTTGCATCCCGGAAGTGATTCTTGGCTTCTGTCCCTATTCACTAAGTACACTGCACAACTTCCTATGTCATCTACATGTCTCTTTTTTTTTTTTTTTTTTACTTTTTTGTGGGGGTCCCCATTTTAAAGCACACCCCTTAAACTCGCCACACCCATTTATGACACAGCAGGGGCCTTTTCTTTGCGCCCCCAGTTGGGCATCTGATGGTGATCATTTTCTCAGTGCAGGATAAGACTAGAGCCTGTGTGGTTTCTAGGCCCATCGGTCGTCCTTCCCTCTTGTTTGGTTGTAGACAGTCCAGCGTTTGGTCGGATTTTCAGATTTGGATGCAGGTTTGTTATTTCTGCAGACCTGACATAATATTAAGATGATTACTAGTCTCTTCCCATCATATAATCTTTTTCTTTTTGGGTGTGAACTGAAGAATTGTCTGACAAGCGGCAGGGCGTACGCAGTAATTATGGCTTACGATTGGTCCTTGATTACTTTGGCTCTAGTCACATGGCAGACACTGGTATTGTGAACTGTCTGTCCCATGGGGGCTAACTTACACCTATGTGTTGCGGAATCAAATGTAGTAATGTGCGTATTATTGTGATGCAGCACACTTGCACCATTGTGATGAAATTTGTTTGCACCATTGCGGTGTATTAATAGCACCCCAACTCACTAAAGCTTCATTTATTTGGGCCCTGGGGCACGGACAACGTGAATTGGCCATTTGTTTATGCGGCTGGGGCCGCTAGGTGCTGTGCAAAAAAACAGCCCATTTAAGTGTATGGGGATGCAGCGGCTGCATGGACACCTAATCCCAGACAGTGTGTATTCAGGGCCACTCGCCTGCATGCATGTCACTTTAGGATGATTGGTTATGTCCATGCAACTGATGCGTCCCTATAGACTTAAATGCGCATAAGCAAACCTCCTTCCTCCACCGGTTAGAAAGGGCAGCGCGCTTCGTGCATGCACGAAAGGCTTCACGGCTGTTTTCCCTTTCCACGCATGGTGGTGGCAGCACTTGAGAGCCGATCGGAAAATCAGCTGGGGTGCTGACATCGTGGGATCTCTGGACAGGTAAGTGTCCTAATATTAAAAGTCAGCAGCTACAGTATTTGTAGCTGCTGAGTTTTAATTTTTGGAGGGGGAGTTGGAGCTCTGCTTTAAGTGCATCTGACAGGAAGCCAAGGAAGCCATTTTGTTACTTTAAAGAGGTGTTCTGCCTGGGGAAAAAAAAAAAATTTTAAAAGTCAGCAACTAAAAATACTGTAGCTGCTGACTTTTTTAATATATGGACACTTACCTGTCAAGGGAGCCTGCAAAGTCTGCACCCCAGCTGATTTTCGGATTGGCTCTTGGGTGCAACCGCCGCCATTCATTGTAAGGGAAAGCGGCAGTGAAGCTTTTTGGCTTCACAGCCAGTTCCCTACTGCGCATCCGCAAAGCACACTGTGCTTTCTAATTGGCCCAGCGGTGGAGGAAGGAGGGGGGGGCAACTTCTTGGGGACGGCACAATCTCATAGAAGTGGGGAAGGGTACCTGTCAAAAACAAGTACCCGTTCCCCCTCTGAAATGTGGCACCGGAGGGGGGGGAGTAAGCAGATAAACGGAGGATCCATTTTTGGGTGGAACTCCGCTTTAATAGTGGCCATACATGATCGATCTCTGATAGGAATAATCAATCTATAGTTGACAACCCATTCGGTCGATATGTCACACGTAGGAGAAGTGGTATCCAATTGATAGTTAGGACTCGATCACAATTTATGATTGTAGGTTACCAAACACATATCTGTTTCCACCATGTAATCTGATTGATTGAGGTCGGGTTCACACTGGAACCGGCTGCGGATCGCACAGGAGCGCTGTGTGTCCCTGTTCCCTGTTTCGGGGACGAATCAGGGCCCAATCTATGCCTGAATTCGGCCCTGAAACGGAACCAAAGACTGTTCGGTGCGCTCCGCAGCCGCAACGGAGATATGTGAACCGGCTCCATATGGAGCCAGTCACATTCTCCTGCTATGCAAATTGGATGCAATTCACCCGCATCCAATTTGCATAGGTGTGAACCTGTCCTCAAAGACGATCATATTCATGAACAACGTATCTCAGTGCTGCCGTTTGATACAAAACAATTGATAACATTCCACCCTGGCCAATGGGCTTACTTTGTTCTTATCCATTTGACATTGGGTCTAAACCAATCAGAAGGTAGGTTATGGCTATTTAATTTTTTTGCACATTCGATCTTTTGTTCAAATTGGATATTGATTGGATAATAAAATAAAAGCGTGTTTGGCCACCACGATACAGCACAAGGAATAAGGGCTAGTTCACAGCATGGAAATGCAGTCCAAATGCGTTCCGGATTGATTTCTGCATGTGTGTTTTTGATGCAATTTTCCCTTTTTTTTTTTTTTCCCCTAACGTTCAATGGGGATATGTGCATTCTGGTGCATTTTTGATGAGTTTGTGTGCGTTCCAGTGCGTGTTTGATGCATTTTAACGTGTTCCAGTGCAGGAAAATGCAGCACAGACTACTTTTTTCTCTGGAACTGGAACTGACCGCACTGGGGTGGACTATGCCATTGGAAACCATATAACCTGCTATCCATGCGTTTCTGATGCAGAAAAGAAAATGCACTGGACTGCATGTGGTGTGAACTGGCCCTCAGACTTGTTTCTTTGATGCCGGTCCACTTTGGTCAACAGGACAACCGGGATCCCATTCCCTGTGAGGGGAACTCCTGATTTTTATTCATAACAGTTTATCCAACAAAATGGCTGCCACAGCTGAAATCTGAGAGGATTTTTACTCATTTCCTTCTTTTGTACTATTTCTGAAGAGAATCTTACAATCACTTACAGCCGAGCTTTCATATTTTGGCCTGCTGTGAGGATACGTTCTGAGGAAGAGGTTTTATTATGAAGGAAGACTGCTGATTTGCGCCACGTTTTTCAGACCTCAAAATCTCCTCAGAGCTCTCCTCAGACACACACATGGCCCCCTCAGGCCGGCCTGCTTTTGAAGAACATGCTGCAGGTTTTTTCAGCATAAAGGGAAGTGATTTATTCCTCACCAGTGATTACATCATTTGTGGGTTATATACATGAAGCGATTCCCTAAAATCATTTTTGGCCTGCTGCCAGCGTTTGAGTCAGTGCTGCAAAACAAAATGGCTGAGGTGGGTGAGGTTGGGCCTAGTGCCCCTTCAGTCAGGATTCCGTCTGTACTGCTACTTATGAGCTGTTTGGCCTGAAAACATTCGGTCTCATTTATCGGGAAGGACGAACCATTACTTGTAGTGACCAGATTCAGTTTTTACCGATACCGTGGTGGCTGAATGAGGCGTAAGAATTAGAACACAGTTCTCTTTGAGCCTCAGTTCACACACTAGATTTCGGTGCGAATTGACAGCAAATTTGCTGCGGATTCCGCATCAAAATCACAACCTGTAGGGGCCGGTTCACACTGCTGCGGTGCAAATTTTTCGCGAAATTGATCTGATTGCGTTGCAAATTTTCGTTCCGAATTCTTTGTGTTCTGGTGAATCTACGGCGATTCTACGGCAAATATTGCATTGAATTCGCATCACACATGGATCGAACGCGCACAGGACCCTTTTTGTACGCAGCTTACATTCGCAACGCATTGATGTGAACGACACTAATTAAAAACGATGTTATTTAAAAGACTTACGAATTTGAGCGATCGCAACGGCTCAAATTCGCAATAGAATTTGCAGCAGTGTGAACCGGCCCTTAATGCGAGCTGATTGCAGAGTGAAAACGCAGTGTGATTATCAGAATCGGATGTTCACACCCATGCGATCCGATTCTGGTGCGTACAAAAAAAGAGTCCTACACGAGTTTGGGGCAAAAGCGGTGCGATTTGAGCCATACAAATCCATGGCTCAAATCGCACCCCAGAAACACTGCATGTAATTCGCACAGGAATGTGCTGTGACTCCAGTGCAAATTACATGCGGTGTCCTGCACCACATCAATGTAAACCCGGGCTAAAAGGTTAGTTCACCTTTACCAAAAAACTACCTATGCACATAAAGGGAATCTGCAGGTAAAACAAACTGTGCAGCTCTGACTAAAGTTGAATAATGCCCTTGCTATAGGTGGAGGCCATTTATGTACCTCATGAAGCCTGATTGGAATACTCTCAGAACGTTGCTAAGTGAGGCCTAGTTATTACTGATCACCTCCACCATCACAAGAGTGAGCTCTCAGATGCTGAGCTCAGAGCTACTGTATCAGGGAAGAGAAAACGTATGTGAGAGGGTTTAAATCGGTGGAAAATCTCGCTCCTGTGATGGAGGAGGTGGGCAGTAATGACTAGGTCTCACGTAGCAACATCCTAGCAACGTCCTAGGAATATTCCAGTCAGGCTTCTTGAGGTACGTAAATGGCCTACACCTGCAGCAGAGGCATTATTACACTTTAGTCAAAGCTGCACAGTTTGTTTTTATCTACAGAAACCACTTCTTTGCATAAGCAGTTTTTTTGATAAAGGTGAACTAACCCTTTATACTCCACATTTCCCACATTCAGTATGCAGTTCTGCATGCGCATTTACATGCATTTGTTATGTGCTTATGGCACATTTTGCAGTGCGCTTTTGGTGCCTTTTTTTTAGGACTAATTTAGGCTAAGTTCACAGCAGATGCAGTGGGACTGCGTTGGGCAGGTATTCCAGATCAGTCCCACCACATGACAAGGGAAAAGGCCAGGTCTTTCTATCTACCCAGTTCACCACACTGCGTTGCTGCGGTTTGTGCGCTAAAAAAAGTACTGCATTGAATGGTTTAGATCAAAGCATATTCATGTGTTAGATTGGACCTGTCAAAGTCCAGACCTGAATCCAATTGAGAATCTGTGGCAAGACTTGAAAAGATGCTCTCCATCCAATCTGACAGAACTTGAGATATTTTACAAAGAAGAATGGGCAAAAATGTCCCTCTCTAGATGTGCAAAGATGGTAGAGACATCCCCAAAAAGACTTGCAGCTGTAATTGCAGTGAAAGGCGGTTCTACAAAGTATTGACTCCGGGGGGCGCTATACAAATGTACCCCACACTTTTCAGATATTTTTTTGTAAAAAAATTTGAAAACCATTTATCATTTCCCTTCTACTTCACAATTATGTGCCACACTTTGTTGGTCTAGCTCACGTTTTTGGTTGTAACGTGACAAAATGTGGAAAATTTCAAGGGGTATGCATACTTTTTCAAGGCACTATAACTGGATACTGACATTTATAGGAAAAGTTGATCCAGGAAATATAGCCGATTGCCTCTCGGGGGATCAGGAGGATTTTTTTCCCCCTGCTGTAGCAAATTGGAGAATGCTTTGCTGGGGTTTTTCGCCTTCCTCTGGATCAACTGTGGGTATAGGATTGTGTATATGGGATTGTATGATATTTTTTTTTTTTTTATTGGTTGAACTAGATGGACTTGTGTCTTTTTTCAACCAGACTATGTAACTCATATCTGAAACTATAGAATTTTCCTTTTGCACCTCCCCTGGCTTTTTCTAAAAGGTTATGTTGGGAGGTGAGAGGAGGGTGCGTGGAGGAGCTGGGTCAGCACAGACAGTAATTGGACACTCCCAGAAGAGAGGGGAGGGTTATGAAGTACAAGGAAGGAGGGTTTTGTGCTGGGGAATCAACTCTTACTGGAGAGATCACATTTTCTAGCAAGTTCAAAGGCTTATTGCAAATACTTAAAACAATTATTTATGACATAAACACTGCAAGTAAGAATTTAAAATGCTTGATTTTTTTTTTTTTTCTTTGCTTTTACCTGCAATTTTTTTTTTTTTTCCCAATGTTTTTATTAAAGCATCTGCATGGTACATGAAATTAGACATTGAGCCAAATGACATTACACACTTGAAATACGTTATCATTGAGATACATTTAAAGTGCAAAAAAATCAAGTTCTTAATCACATAAATCAAGTAGAACACTTAAAACTGTAGTAGGTCTTGGAATTAGAAGGGCATGTATGAATTTCCTGGTGAAATCTTTGTGGGATTGTACTGTAAATTCCACCGTGAGACCGGGTATATCACCCCGTCACCCACACACCCCTGTCGTGAACTAACCATGCGTGGGTGGCAACGTTACCTGTCTAGTTTGCATTTGCTGTCTTGCCGGTTTCCCGGTTATGGAATGTTCGCTACAGAACGTTTTAGATTTCGTGGACAGATCCAAATACTACTTTGGATTCTTGGTGTAATGGCCAAATTCCTATTCTAGTCTATGTTGGAGTTTATATGGGTTCCTAGTCGTTGAGTTTTAGAATCTGTCTGTGAGCCTAGTGAATGGATATGGGGGAAAGTAAGTAATGGAAAAGGGGGTGAGGGGAGGGGGTGTATCCAAAGGTAATTGTCCGGCTTGCGTGTTGGGTATCAAGTCCTGCCCTCCCAGGTCAAGCTATGAAGATCCGGTTAGGATGTTGCGGTATTCTGTCGATTCCTTAAAGTGAAGCCAACAGGCCCATTTTTTTATGGAACTTAGCTGGGGTATCCCGTGCCTGATGAATTAGGTCTTCCATCTCAGCTATTTTTCCTACTCTATGGAGCCTGTCGGAAGTACTGGGGGGGGGGGGGCGCAGTCTTCCAGTGAACGGGTATACATAGCTTTGCTGCGTTTTATGAGGTGTAGGGTGAGAGACTTTTTGAAGGCTGATTGGGGAATGGATGTATGGTGGAGTAGGTATTGAGTTGGGCTAAAGTCTGGGGTGTAGGTTGTGATTTGGGAGGTAAGACGATGTACCCCTTTCCATTAGAGTTGGATTTGGGGGCATTCCCACCAGATGTGTAGTAGTGATCTGGGGGGCGAGTTAGTCTTCCAATGAATGGGTATGCATAGTTTTGCTGCGTTTATGAGGTGTAGGGTGAGAGACTTTTTGTAGGCCGATTGGGGAATGGATGTATGGTGGAGTAGGTATTGATCTGGGGTAAAGTCTGGGGTGTAGGTTGTGATTTGTGAGCTAAGACGATGTAACCCTTTCCATTAGAGTTGGATTTGGGGACATTCCCACCAGATGTGTAGTAGTGATCCGTGGGCGGTGTTGCATCTCCAACATAGTGAGGGGATGCTGGGGTGGAATTTATGTATTCTGTCGGGGGTCCTGTACCACCTGGAGTATATTTTAAATTCATTTTCCTGTGCGGTGACATTCGAGGACCCTTTGTGTATATGGGTAAAGATATGGTCCCACTCCTCCTGTGGTAAATCAGTAGCCAATTCTCTTTTCCATTTTTGGCTGGTCACATTATCTTTGGCAGAGGCCTTAGCAAACAATAAGTAGTACATATCTGATATTACATGTCTTTGGGGTTCAGATCTATTGCATATGGCTTCAAAAGGTGTTTGAGCTCTGCAGCACTGCGAATGCGGAGTGGAGCTAAGTAGGAAGTGCCTTATCTGAAGGAAATTGAAGAAAGGGATGTCCGCGTCAGAGAGTCTGGAAGAGAGGGTTTGGAAGGATATCAGCTTCCCTTTGTCAAAGAAGGATTCTGCTCTGACTGAAAGGTTTGCGTGTGTGCTGTTCGTGTCAGGGTGCATGATACCCGGGGCAAAGTCCGGATTGGGGTCTGGGTGAGGGGGCAATACTCAGTCTCTTACAAACTGTACGAAAGATCTGTAGCGTAGGGCCAATTAGAGGATTAGTTTTACCCTCCCTCGGGGTCCCTTGAGGGCTTATCCTTGGGAGATGGTGGATTGGCAATAGGGAGAACGCCTCCTCGAGGCCAATCCAGGCTTTAGTCCTATTGTGTAGGTGCCAATCTACAATTCTGGCCAGATGACACGACCAGTAGTACTTTTGTATGTCAGGGAGGCCGATTCCTCCCTTCAGCATAGGCGTCACTAGTTTCTTCCATCTCACGCGCGGATGTTTATCAGCCCAGAGAAATTTTAGGCATAGCTGTTTGTATGTAGCAAAAAATGAAAGAGCTAATTTAATCGGAACAGTCTGTAACTGATAGAGAAGTCTGGGGAGTATGTTCATTTTTATGATCACTGCTCTCCCGAACCAAGAAAATGTGCCCTTGTTCCAGTCTTGAAGGTCCTTTTGTACAGTTTTAAGAATGGGGATGAAGTTTCTGGAATAAAGATCATCTAGTTTAACTGGTAGTTGAATGCCTAGATAGGTAATAGCATGTGCATCCCACCCAACAGGGAAGTTGGCTTGGCATAGAGCCACTGTGGAGGCGGGTAAGGAAACGTTGAGGGCCCTGACTTTTGTGAAATTAATTTGGAGATTGGAGAGGGATTTGAAGAGGGAGAAATCTTTTAAGAGGTTAGGAATTGTGGTAATGGGGTCTGTGAGGAATAAAAGGATGTCATCCGCGTACGCCGCCCAGTTTGTATTGTTTATCATTAATTTCAGCCCCTTTGATGTTTGGGTTAGCCCTAAGCCTGTGGAGTATAGGCTCCAGCGTGAGTATGAATATGATAAGGGGATAAAGGACATCCCTGTCGAGTTCCATGCGACATGGAGAAGGCGTCCGACAAGTGACCATTGACCCTGATTCTCGCTGTTGGGGACGAGTAAAGAGCAAAGATGTATTGACGCATGCGATCTCGAAATCCCATTTATTTGTAAAACTTCTGCCATATAGTCCCATGCCACTCTGTTGAACGCCTTTCAAGGCATCGAGGGACAGGAAAAAACCCCGGTCTGGCGGATGAGGACAGCCAGTGGTGTACGCTGATGGCCTTCAGGGTATAATCCCTAGCTTTGCGTCCGGGGATGAATCCTACCTGATCTAGGGAGACCAACGTGAGGAGTAGAGGGAGTATGCGGTTACCTAATAATTTCACGTTTACCTGCAATTTTTTAAGTTGATGACAGGCACTCTTGAAGCTGCTACAAGAAATAGATTTATCAGAATTTCAGGATCCAATCCATTTTCAATTTGCTGGTGATATTTTGAATGGTGCCATAGAACATGACCGTTGTATTGTTAAGGATTACCAGACAGGGGATGTCTGTATTGCTGGTGTTTTCTTAACACCCCAATGTTGACTTTTTTGCCCCGGTTGCTTAATAGCCAAATAACAATGTCATTTTCTGTGTCAGCTGATGAGATAAGGCTATATAACCTCTGAGAGATATATATATATATATTCTCTCACTATTTTTTCCAAAAAAAGTGCACTTGTAAGGTCGCTGCACAAATATGGTGTGACAGAAAGTATTGCAATGACCGCCATTTTATTATTTTATTCTCTAGGGTGTTAGAAAAAAATGTTTAATGTTTGGGGGTTCTAAGTAATTTTCTAGCAAAAAAAAGTTTTTAATCTCTCTATCTCTCCATCTCTCTATATATCTCTCTATATATCTCTCTATCTCTATATATATCTCTATATATATATCTCTCTATCTCTATCTCTATCTCTCTCTCTCTCTCTCTCTCTCTCTCTCTCTCTCTCTCTCTCTCTCTCTCTCTCTCTCTCTCTCTCTCTCTCTCTCTCTCTCTCTCTCTCTCTCTCTCTCTCTCTCTCATATATATCTATATATAATACTGTGTGTGGATAATGTATTTACCTTATGTTCTTTCTTTCTACAGAATGAGGACCTGAAGCCTATCACCCCCTCCAGAACTTCTATTCATTAGTCTGTATAATTGGCACATCCCTCCCGCTGACCGCCATGTCGGGCGCCTCCGTGAAAGTGGCTGTGCGGGTTCGACCTTTCAATTCCAGGGAGCTCAGCAAGGACTCAAAATGCATCATCCAGATGCAAGGCAACTCAACCAGTAAGTAGTTCATCCCTCCACCCCTTGTTTTATTTCCTAGACATAGCTGAGATGACTTCATCTGCTGGGTCCCCCGGGGGCAGGCGGGGCACGCTGACATTAAAGATGCCCTCAGAATTTATTGTTAAGATGCAGGAACAAAGGCTTTCAGCCGTACCCTGCGTCTGTCTGTAAAAGTGCTGTAAAGTGCATCTCAGTCCTGTGCTCAGTATGCAGGCCGCATCTGCTGCTGAGTTCTCATTCTGTCCTCTCTGAATACACTTTTCTTCCTCTTTACTCCCGATTTGCTGTAGGTCTTCCTGAATGAAAGAGGCTTAAGAAATAAAACATCTGTGTTGCCCATAGCAACCAATCAGAATCAGAAAAAGGGATTCTGATTATTGTCTGACAGTGGTGATGCTCTAAGTGATTTTGTGATCGTGAATGGTTTGCTTTGTCATTTTGTTTTCTTGGGGAGTATTTTTAGTGCAGGAGATTTATATTTTTACTAGCCAGTTAAAATTTTAATCGCCCATCATGGCAAATTAAAAAGAAAACACACACATGCAGTACATCTCTGCAATACATGAACACTTCCACATATTCTATCTCTTTTTAAAAACACTGCAAGCACAGCAAAATACCTGTAAAGCTGCCAAAAATACACCCCGCTCCTAAGTCCTGTTGTGGGCTGACAACCCACAGATTTTGTAGACTAATGTCAGCCCTGACTAGTGTCTACTTTTGCAAAACTGCTCAACCACTGCCCATCTCTGAGGCTGAGTTCACACCTAATACCGATGCAGCAGGGGGTCCAGTGTATCCCTGTTCTGTTTCAGTGACAAATTTTTGCCTGAATTCGGCCTTGACGAAGCCAAAGACGCACAGCATTCCTGTGCTAGCCGCTCCACAGTCGCAGTGAAGATATGTGAGCCGGCTCCATAGAGAGCCGGTCACAATCTCCTGTCAGGTGAATTGGAGGTGGGGAAACCCACCTCCAATTCGCATAGGTGTGAACCCAACCCTAGGGCTGGTTCATACCAGAACACGGTACAGGAAACCAGCATTCAGTGCACGTTTTCCGCACCACGATCAAAACGCACTTGATTTGCAATCTGCAGCGGGTGTCAGCAATAAGCTAATGACGCCCCAAAAGCAGGTCGCAAACACAGTGCGTTTGCCTGCATCGGATCGAATGGTACAAAGGTACCATATGATTCGGTTGCAGTGCGTTTCCAAAAGTAGTGCATGCACTACTTTTGGTGTGGTGCGATTTCAGCCAATTCATAATGAAGGCACTGCACAGAACTGCGTGTGAATTGCACATTCCCTTGCAGTTCCTAGTATGAACCAGCCCTAAGCCTTGGTTTAAGTAGTAGTGGTAAGTAGAGGTGCACCGAATGGCAATTTTGGTACCTAAACAAAAAATGCAGGATGCAACTGACCGAAACAAAAAATTACAGTTTTTAAAAAATAGATATATTTTTATATATAATTGTATTATATTGGACTTTTTAATTAATAGCATCAATTTAAATGAATATGAATTTATCGTTGCCCATTATTGGCACCTTTAGCGCAAGAAAAGCTAAAAAAAAAATGCATCCCTTTAAATTCTATGGATGTCTTCACACTGGTCCGTTGCGCTTCCATTGTGGTGTTAAAAATCTTGCTTGCTGCTTTTTTTGGTCAGTTAAAAAAAAAAAAAAAACTCCAAGACTGCACCTCCCATTGAAATGCATTGAAAACGCATCAATAACACACCCGTGTTAAGTTTTTAATGCTGTTTTTGAGTCACATGACCTATGACAAACCATAAGCACAAAAAACACAAATTTTTGGCCGATATATTTCGGCCACCAAAATTTCAGTGGATCTTTAGTGGTAAACGCAGCAATCCCTGCACATTTCACATTGCAACGTTGTGTTTACGATCTGCTGCGGGTGTCAATGCAAAAATAACATCACCCCAAAAGGATCGCAAACGCAGTGCGTTTGGCCCACACCGAATCGCATGATACAAGGCTACCATGTGATGCGGTTGCAGTGCGGCTCCGAAAAAGGTGCCTGCACTTTGTTGGTGTGATTTCAGTTCGATTTGAGCCCATTCAAAATCTCACTAAATCACATGTGAATTGCACAGAAATGCGGTGCGGTTCATTTGTGGGTTGTAGTGTGAACCTAATCATTCGGGAGTCAAAGAACTTTGGAGGGTCCTTTTAAGATAAGTGCACGTTCACACCACACAGCGCTTGGCATCGTGTGCATAACGCATGCGTGGTGTGAACATGTGCTGCGGAGTGCGCTGCTGCTTGCTGTTAATACTGTCACTAGGGGTCTCAAACTGGCGGCCCTCCAGCTGTTATGAAAGTCCCATGAGGCATTGCAAAGCTGATAGTTACAAGCATAACTCCCACAGGCAGAGGCATGATGGGACTTGTAGTTTTGCAACAGCTGGAGGGCTGCCAGTTTGAGACCCCTGCTCTAGATCCTGCTGAGTTAATAGGCGGAATATACTTGATTCAGGTGAACTTAAAGTGTTACTAAACCCCCAACAGTAAAATCAGTCTGTATATGCAGCATAGCATGCTTGTTATACTCACTGTGGAACCTAAGGGGTTAATCCTCTGCATTGTGTAAAGGCTGCTTGATCCTGTATGCACAGATCCCCCCCCCCCCCCCCCTGCACTGTCTACACAGGCAGGATAGTCGACCTGCACATGCTCAGTTGTCTTTTATGCTGGAGAGAACAGTTTCTTATTCTCAGAGCTAGCCAGGTCACATGATATTGACATCACACAAGTGGGCGTGTATACAGGCTGAAGTGGAAATCTTCTCCTACCTGATCTCTCAGCACTGGAGAAACTGTGCAGTTTATGATGTAACTTTTGTGTACAGATCATCCAAAAAGGTATATAGTGTCAGTATTTCTAAAGCGGAGTTCCGACTAAAAAAAAAAAAGAAGAAAAGTCAGCAGCTACAAATACTGCAGCTGCTGATAATTGGACACTTACCTGTCCCAGGGTCCAGCGATGCGGGGGGGAACGAAGCCCCGCTCGTCTCCCCCTCCTCTCTGCGGCGCCGGCTTTGTCACTGTGGGCGCCCGACTGTGGCTTCACAACTGGGCACGCACTGCGTATGTGCGAGCCGCGCTGCACGATGTGACTGGCTGGGCAATCATCTGGGACCTGTGATGTGTCCCAAATGATTGCCGAGAGGGAGGGGGGAGAGGTGAACTTACTTCTGGCGCGACGGTGCCTGGAAGGAAGTGGGAGCTCCCCCCCCCCCCCCCCCAAAAAAAATATGACATGCCAAATGTGGCATGTCAGTGTCAGGGGTTCACCTTCCCTTAAAGCGGAAGTTCCATTTTTGGGTGGACACTGTGGTGTGTGTGGGGGGGGGGGGGGGGTGAACTGGGTATAGTAACACTTTAAATAGTAACTCTAATTTTGTTAAGGAAAAAATCCTTCCCTCTGGGTGATTTATGTACATTGCATGGATTTTAACAACCTTTGTTTCAGATTCCTACCTTTTGTTATTCTGAAGGAATAGCTGTTTGTCTGTGTCCATGGGCACAGTGAATCTAATGGGAGTGATTTTATAACTATCATTCAGCTGCTGCATCTGCAGGGCTTTGAGGAGAGTGGCGATGGTCTGCATCCCCTAAGATGTGATTTTCCTTTTGGGAGTATCTCACCAAAAATGACATTGTTGCAGGGGATACCAAAAATCATTTTTGTCTCAGTGCAGACTTCTTGGAAAATCAGTGAGCCAATCACACAAGCAGGAAATGAAATTTCTAGGGGGGGGAGTGGTGCTCTATTTATCATCTGTGTACAGAACACCTCCAGGTTGCCATATTGCATTTTACAGAAAATAACAGAGCTGCAGATTGGAAAGGAAAATACATTTTTAATTACATTCAATTACAATATGACTTGTGTAGCAATTGTATACGTAATATTTATTTATTTTTTATTTGCTAATTTTTTTTTTCTCGATTGTGGTGTTACCCTTTAAGTGTCAGTAAAGCACTGGTAGTGGGAGCGGCGTGTACCTTCATGTCTTCTCCTCTGTTCCCATGTCACCGCGCTCCTTGGATCCACCGGATTATATGAGAAGAGAGCGCAGCGTGCGTTGTATTCCAGTGGCTGACAGGAGATGAATTTCACAGACAGGCCGGGATTGGCTGAAAAGGAAATATTTACAGAGTGTCCAAGTGAATGAGTACAATGGCGTATCATCCGGCATGTGATTCTGAGTGTTTTTCAAGCTATTTCCAGCTCATAGCACAGTAAGGAAAGAATGTGGGAGAGAGCCCAGCTCAAGGGAAGGGTAGGGGCGGCCGTGCAGCTCTTCGGCAGATGTTCTCAAATCTTTCAACACCGGGCTGCTGAGAGAAAGGAGAGGAGAGACTTACTTTCCGGGAGGGTTCTCTGTATTTGGCTTTAAAGCTTAAATCCAGCCTCACCTTCAAACCTTACACAGCTGTACTGGCTCCTCTCTTGTCTTTCTGATTTCACTGCACACTGTGAGCTTCTTACAATGTGCATTAGAAATTGCAGCAAGTCTGACAAGACCTTGCCTCATATCCTGGTTGGTGGGCATCCAGAATTCTCCTCCACCCCCCCACCCCCCCCACCTGATCATTTTATTCTTTAGATTTCAGTTCTTCCAATCATAGATGCCCAGCATCACATGTGGGCGTTACCTAGGGTGGTGTGCATGCAAATGTCGCCTGTCTAGGAACACCCACTCCTCCAGACTGAGATCCACCCATAAAGATATTTTTTGATATTTGCATAACTCCTCCCAAGATCCAGCCCACTGCTTACATCAGAGCTGAGGGCTCTTGAGAGGATTACTAAGGCCAGGGTGCTGTGATGTTTTCAGGAAGCTGTGTACAGCACCCTGCCCATGTTTCGTCAGATTAGGCGACCCGTTAGATTTTGTAACGGAAGTGACGTTCCGACGCCGCCATCTTGCTACACCCCGCACTCCTCCGCAGTAAGGATAGCGTGAGAAGGCGGCAAGCGGACATCTTGTTACACCCACCGGAGTCTGGTATTTCACACTTATTTTTTTACAGTAAGCCGAGCTTATATAGTGAAATTCAGTATCTTTCAATCTGTAAGACTGTTTTGATGTTGATTTTTCAAAGCGGTGGTGTTCTGTCATATTAACAAACCTGTGAGATCAGCAGACTTGCCGCTGCTTTTAAAATTCAACATCTAAACAGGCAGATGGATTTTTAAATACTGTATTTCACTTTACAGTAAAATCTTGGTTTGAGAGAGTTTTGCAGGACCAGCCAAATTTTTTTTATAAATTTTGACTTGATATACAAGCAATGTCTTGCTATACAAGTGATGTTCTGATATACAACAATGTAGCAATATGGTTACATTTAGCCTCAGTTCACACCAGAGGCGGCACGACTTGCAGGTCGCCTCACCGAGGCGACCTGCACACGACTGCCCGGGCGACTTGCAAAACGACTTCTGTATAGAAGTCTATGCAAGTCGCCCCAAGTCGCCCCCGAAGTCGTACAGGAACCTTTTTCTAAGTCGGAGCGACTTGCGTCGCTCCCCTTAGAACGGTTCCATAGCACAGAACAGGAGGCGACTTGTCAGGCAACTAGGTCGCCTGACAAGTCGTCCCTGTGTGAACCGAGCCTTAATGAAGGTACAACATTTAGCAACTCACATGGTTGATGATTAAAGCAGGCACATCTAAGTATGCAGGCATCCGGGGTAAAGTTGTCCACATAGACCGTCCTCCGCACCGCCATTGACGTCATCCCTTCCACGCTGCGCTCCACGGAGCGGTCCAAGCCTCACTGTCAGATCACTCTACTGCAGGGTGGTCTTCCTGGTCACGATTGCAGATCGACAGCGGTGAGAGCCGGCGGTGCGGGGGATGGTCTATGTGGACAGCTTTACCCCGGATGCCTGCATACTTAGATGGGCCTCTTAAGTCATCAACCATGTGAGTTTCTAAATGTTGTACCTTCATTAAATGTAACCATATTGCTACACTTATGCCTCGTTTCCACTGAGCGGATCGGTTCAGGTCGGTACAGTTTGAATGGCCTAGAATGGTCCGGTCTATTCTGGTGAGCGTTTCCACTGCAAGTGGGACCACAAGGGGCCATACGGGGTTTAGAAAAAATGCCTCAGCATAGCACAGCAGACAGCTTTCTGTCAGCCAATCAGTGGAATGTATCGTAGCTCCGCCCTAACCGAACCGTTCCATTTTCTATGGCCCCACATCTGAAGCAGGACCCTGAATGGAACGGTTCGGTTCGGTTGTATGGGCCGCTTTCATAATGGAATAGCCTACCGAACCGATCCGCTCAGTGGAAACGAAGCATTAGAGGCTTCTCTCTTCTCTTTTATACTCTGGAGCTCCTGCTGGATTTTGCTTCTAATCCCCTTGTGGAGGTTTCCATTTGTGGATGGACATTTTATGGTTACACAACCAATCACATTGCTATAATCTTTTTCTATGAACTATAAACTGAAGAACCTATAAATAAATGGCTGTGGAACGAATCATTTGAGTTTCCATTATTTCTTATGGGGAAATTTGCTTTGATATACAAGTGCTTTGGATTACAAGCATGTTTCTGGAATGAATTATGCTCGCAATCCAAGGTTTTACTGTATAAGCTGACTTTACTGTTAAAAATAAGTGTGAAATGCAAGACTCCGGTGGGTGTAACAAGATGTCCGTTTGCCGCCTTCTCACTGTATCCTTACTGTGAACTAGTGCGGAGTGCAGCAAGATGGCCGTGACTGAACGTCACTTATTGCTCATAACAAAAGGCCAGAAGAGAAAGCCAACGTGTTCCAGGGACCTAATACTCCCCTTCTTCAGGGCTAGGAAATGAGATCACATATAGTAACAGAAGAGCGAAAATCTAAAAAAAAAAAAAGGCGTATTTTAGGATATTCTAATTCACAATATAGACGGGTTACAAGCCAACATGTTCCAGGAGCCCAGCACTACCCTTTCTTCAGGGCTAGGAATTGACACCCTATAAAGTAACCTAAGAATGAAGATTTTAAAAAGGGGCGTATTTTAGGATATTCTAATTCACAATCTAGATCTGTAAATCTTTAATGGTCATGACAAAAGGCCACAAGAGAGCCAACATGTTTTTGGGGTTCCAGTACTCCCCTTCTTCAGGGCTATGAAATACGATCCCATAAAGTAACATAAGCACAAACATTTAAAAAAAAAAAGGAGAATTTTAGTATAATTCTAATTTATAATATAGATATCAGAATCTATATTGCACATGACAATAAACCTCAGCAGGACAGAACGTGACGGGAAATAACAGTTAGAACCAGACAGGTTAAAAACAAAAAGTTTTGGCTAGATATACACTTTACCATCCGATTGGTGGTTAGTTGTATTCTTTCCATTTTTATCTCACGTGTCTCCAATAGGAGAGGCAAGTCCCTACGTTAGAGGGAAGCCACCTGGACAGGAAGTGCTGACACGTCTCTGCTGGGTGACCCCCGACCTCGGCCCTGCTGAGCCTGTATTGTATCCAGCCCAGGTCCTCTCCTACCCTGCGCTGTGTCAGTCCGTCCTTGTTCCTGTGCGACTTCCAGGGGATGTTGTTACATGTGCGATTCTGATGATTATACACGTGTTTTTCCTCATCGTCAGGTGCTTATTATTCACAGTCAGCTGACTTCTATCACATAGATTTGTGCTTTTCCAGGGGGGGATATCTAGATTTTAAAGGGGAGATCCATAAAATGTAAATTTAGCTTAGAAACACTTTTTAAAACTAAAGATTTTATATAAACCCCAAATCTATTTCTCAGTAGGGGCGGTGCGGACATTAGCGGTAAAGAGCCACTAAAACTAGAGGCGCTTTACTGCTAATGCCTGCACCGCCCCGATGTGAAAGGGGTCTGACAGGGGTGGTTAAAATGAGCAGCTTTTATTTATTCATGTAAAACCTTTATCCAAAAAGGGGAAAAAAAAAAAACTGTGCTGTTACTGATTCTAAAGTGTGAGCTGGAGTTTGACTTCAATTTGTTAGTGTATCTAAATCTGCTAATACATTTAAAACTCTCCTCCTGCTGTGTGGATTCATCCAGAGTGGGGGGACTCCCACGCTCTGCTCCTACCAGCAGAGGATCTGTGAGTGGATATCCCTGCTTATCGGGGCGGAGTCCGTCCCGTCTGAAAGGGGCCTTACTGTGAAAGACAAAATAGTAAGGCTGGAGTTCAACTTTAAGAAAAATGTATACATTGTGCTTTATCCCCCGCTAGTGGCCGAAAAAAGGGTTAAAGGGGTTGTAAACCCTCATGTTTATTCACCTTAATGCATCCTATGGTGAAAAAACATCTGACACTGACCGGCCCCCCCCAGCCCCCCGTTTTACTCACCGGAGTCTGTTCGTTCCCTCGGAGATGCGCTCACCTTCTCTGGCCAGGGTTCTTGATTGGATAGATTGATAGCAGCGCAGCTATTGGCTCCTGCTGCTGTCAATCAAATCCAATGACGCGGGCAGCAGGAGGCGGGGCCGAATCCGGCATTCTGTGTCTATGCAAATGCTGGACTTGGGAGCTCGCCCGCAAGGTAACCCTAAGGAAGAGCGCTTCTCCCAGGGGGTTTACCGATGCGAGCAGGAGCCGCGAGCGCCGCTGGGGGACCACAGAAGATTCGGTTCGGGGTCACACTGTGCAAAACAAACTGCACAGTGGAGGTAATGATATGTTTGTTATTTAAAAAAAAAAAAAAAAAAAAAAAGGTGGTTTACAATCACTTTAATAGCGCCCGTGTTGCGGCGCTTTGCAGCTGCTTTGGCAGCGCTGCCAATGGTCAGGGCATTTTGGGAGCGGTGTATACACTGCTCCCGCACCGCCCCAAAGATGCTGCTTGCAGGACTTTTTTTTCCCGTCCTGCAAGCGCACCGCCTCAGTGTGAAAGCACTCAGGGTTTCACACTGGGGAGGCTTAAGAGGCACTTTTCATGCGCTTTACAGGCACTATTTTAAGCGCTAAAACGCCTGAAAAGAATCCCAGTGTGCAAGGGGTCTAAGGGTTAAATGGTTCGTCTCATAAATGTAAACTGATACATTCTGCTGGAGAGCTTGTGCTTTTAAAAAAAGACTTGCTGGCTGGATCAACAGGTGAAAGTAAAGGAATGAAAGCCTAAAAAAGAAAACAAATGCAGCCATCACATCTAAGAATTGGTAAGCTGCAACAAAATGTTTGCTTTTGGGTTTAATACCGCCTTAAACTTCTTAAAGTGTTACTAAACCCCCAACAGTAAAAAACAGTCTATGCAGTAAAGCATGCTTGTTATACTCACTGTGAAACCTAAGGGGTTAATCCTCCGCATTGTGTAAAAGGGCTGTTTGATCCTGTCTTCTCTGACCCTCCCCTTCTTCCACTGTCCCCAATACATTTCCTGATAGTACAGAGGCAAGGGGACCAGCTGCACATGTTCAATTTGGTGTGTATTGCTAGAGAGATTTTTTTTTCTTGGGAGGATGCATGTGATCAGCACAGGGCCAATCAGCACTGTCCAGACAGAGGGTCAGGAGCCCTGCAGCCTTTATAGGACAATCAGAGGAGAATGAAAACTCCTCCTACAAGCTTTAACCAGACAGTGACAGAAGTCACAGGACTGCTATATACTGCTGATCAGAAAAGGTATTTAGTAGTTGATATTAACTAAAATAATCGCATTTTCATGTTCTGTGTACTGTGGGAGACCAGATATAATTAATGCAGAGTCCGGGGTTTAGTAACACTTTAAATAAAAAGCTTTTTTGCAAGTATGTTGCAAAGTTTGTCATCTGGTGTTTCTGGCAGTAACAGCAACTTTTTTTAAAGTTTTGGATAGAGTAGAGAGGGATTAGAACCTCTGTCAGGTTTTTATTGCTGTTGGTGCCCCCATCAGGGATATTCACCCTCTCTATTTATCCTGATGCCCCGTTATAAGCAAGTATAGATGTGAAAGAAAATGCCAAAGTATGGGTTGTCACTAGAACAGGAATAGAGGGGAAAGTCTTCCAATGGGGACACTAGTTCTGGAGACAACCAGGGGTTTCCTCACTTTGGAGGGATTTCCTCTCACTTCCTGTTTTGGTTACTATAGGACAGGAAGTGAAGGGAAATCTCCCCAAAAACGAAAAAAAACCAAAACCCAACCAGGGTTATAAGCCTCCGTTTAGTCTATCCAAAATGAAAAAAACAAACAAAGGTTTGCCTTTAGTTCTACTTTAAAGGGGAACTGCAGTCTGCTGACATCATTTGTAATAAAAAGTTTCCCTCCAACCACTTTGCATATTATTTTATATATATATACTGGGATTCTGTACTTGCCAAATATGCTGCAGAAATCTCCCTCCACTGGGTCTGGATGTATCCATTTTAACTGTGGGCAGCTGAAGCTGCTGGCTGTTCACTTCCTGGATTTACGCAGACACACAGAGGCACACCTCCAGCTCTGCAGCTCTCACTGGCCCTCTTATGACTCATCCCCCCTCCATTCTTGGCAAACTCTCACAAGAGTTAGCAAGAGAGCTGTGCATGATATCATAAGCCTAGACTAATGACCAGACAGGAAACAGGAAGTAGGCTGTATAAGGTATTTACTGGCAGAAAAAAAATGTTTTACTATCCAAAGTTAAAACAACAACAAGGGCAGAAGATTTAATAGATGGAAAGATGAAAAAATGACCTGAAGTTCCGCTTTAAGTAGTTGGAGCTCCAGAACACAACCTGTGATTGAGGGCCTCAACTCTGTTCCTGTGTGCCGAATGAAGGGGGGTGTGTCCCTTCCCTCCAATCAGCTGAGCTCTGAAGAGTGTAACTTCAGCTCCCCGACCCCTTTTTTCTGAAAGCTCAAACAAGAAGTAGTCTTACCTTTTTTTTTTTGGCATAAATTGAATTAGGAGGCCAAGCCCACCTGTGACGTGGTAATAGATCTTGCAGTACGGCACAGCCTAGTCTGTGTATACCTTCTGCGTCCCCTGTGCCCACCACAACATTAGATTTTTACTAGCAGGCCTCAAAGGAGACATTAAATATTTGCCATGTTTTTTTGCATTGTGACCTGTCCCAGGCTCCTATTTCCATCACCTAGGAACGGCAATATTTGTGTGGGGAAGAGCCCGGCCAGCTGCTGTCACATGAGCCGTCTCCATTAAAGGCTGCTATGCTGGCACTGTGCCCGGGGCTGGGCGCACATGGTATGTGTTTGAAGGGTTCAGCATGAAGATCGGATTGAAGTTAAGGCTGGTCGGTGATTAAATTAAATTTTACCACGCATGAGGAATCCCGCAGCCAAATCAGGGCTTTGTGAAGCAAACGTTCTACCTCTTCCGTGTGGAAGAAAGAAAAGGAATTCAAATCTTTAAAGTGCATCCAAAGACATTTATTTTAATTTTTTTTGGATATGGGGGGGGGGGGGGGGGTGACCCTTTTTTTTTTTGCGGTCTGCAACTTTGTTGTGGATTTCTGCTGTCTCCATTTGCCCCTGGGGACTTTTGTCACCAGAACAGAAAGTAATGGGAAATCCAAATTTTGCAGTGGATCTTCAGGGATGGAGATCGCTGGACTCATTCGATCAGTCACTGCTTGTAGGTAGGTGATGACGTGAGCGGGTGGGAAGAATTCCCTTCCAAAGATTTGTGCCCAACTTGAAAGGAGGTGGTAGGTGAGCCCTATCGGAAGCCTGGGGCTGCTGCCTCAGGGTACGGTCTACGGGCGATTAAATATTTTATTTTGGAAAGTTGGTAGAAAGGAGCATCCAGTAAATGTGAGTCTGAAAGTGGGGTTTAACTACTTGACCTCTGGAAGATTTACCCTCCTTCCTGACCAAGCCATTTTTGCGATACGGCACTTTAACTGACAATTGCGCAGTCGTGTGACGCCACACCCAAGTAAAATTTGCCTTTTTTTTTTTTCCAAGACATTTTTGAGAAAAAAAAACTATTTTTTAATTTCTGCTATAAAACACATCCAAAAAAAAAAAATAGAAAAAAATCTAATTTCTTCATCAGTTTAGTCCAATATGTATTCTTCTACATATTTTTGATAAAAAAAAATAAAAATTTACAATTGGTGTATATTGATTGGTTTGCGCAAAAGTTATAGCGTCTACAAACTGTGGGATGTTTTTATTTAATTTATTTACTAGCAATGGCAGCGACCGGCAACTTATAGCAGGGCTGCGATATTGCGGCGGATATTCTGATACTAACTGACACTAATACAGTGATCAGTGCTAAAAATATGCACTGTCACTGTACTAATTAGTTACATAGTAAGGGCGCTTTTACACGTGCGGACCGTTCAGATCCACCTGTCAATTTTTACAGAGGATCTGAACGGTCGCTCCATCCATCTCTATGGAACGGTGGAGGTCAGTGGTGACATGTCCACTGACATGCGATCCGATACGCTCCGCAAAATCCCGACGGATGGAAACCCTATTTTCTATCCGTCTATCGGAACGGTTTAAAATGGACAGGCGGCGCATAATCATCCGATTCCCCCCCCCCCCCCCCAAAGAGGAGAGCGGAGATCTGACAGGACCTGTCATCCGCCGGCTCAGCGGGGATCAACAGAGCGATCCCTGCTGAGCGAGCGGATGGCTGGATATGGATCCGTACATGTGAAAGGGGCCTTAGTCAGGTTAAAAAAAGACACAAGTCCATCTAGTTCAACCATAAACATAAATAAAAAATAATACAATCACATATACACAATTCAGTACCCACAGTTGATCCAGAGGAAGGCGAAAAACCCTGGCAAAGCATTAACCAATTTGCTACAGCAGGGGATTTTCCCTGGATCAACTTTACCTATAAATGTCAGTACCCAGTTATATTATGTACATTTAGGAAAGTATCCAGGCCTTTCTTAAAGCAATCTACTGAGCTGGCCAGAACCACCTCTGGAGGGAGTCTATTCCACATTTTCACAGCTCTTACTGTGAAGAAACCTTTCCGTATTTAGAGATGAAATCTTTTTTCCTCCAGACATAAAGAGTGCCCCCGTGTCCTCTGTGATGACCGTAAAGTGAATGACTCAACACGAAGTTCACTATATGGACCCCTTTATATATTTGTACATGTTGATCATATCCCCTGGCTGGGAAGGGGTTAACATTCCTTAACTGCCTGACCAGTGTTTTTTCTAAACTGTGGGAGGTCCTTTTACTAGGGAAAGACATGGATCCGCCTCCCTGCTTTGCAGGAACACAGGATCCATCCCTTCCCTCCTGTCAGAACGGCAATCTGCCTTGTTTACATAGGCAGATTGCAGTTCTGCCTCTCTGGACATCGAGTCCGCGTTACCTGCCAATTGGCTCCCGTTGTGTGTAATCACAGCGGGAGCGAGCCGCCGGCTAAGTGGTTGAAGAGGTTTCATTGAAGGTAGCAACAAGTAAATTTAAGCCAACATGTTTCGTGGGGAAAAGAGACTCCCCTCTTCTTCAGGGCTGTTGCATTCTAATAGATGGGGAAGGATCCTAATGAGGTGTGCTTGTAGCACAAGGATTAGACGGATGGCTGTCTGAGTGCCGGCTGTGAATGCTGCCTCAGCCACAGCACTCAGACATCTATCCAAGTAGGAGACTATGTGCATGCGCTGCCGTCTGTCCCACGAAGAGTGACGGAGCAACACTTCTAATAAATATCGGGCGGCCCTGCTGCAGGCTGTCACGAGTAGGGATCGACCGATTATCGGTGCGGCCGATATTAAAATTTTTGGAAGTATTGGTCACAACCGTACCCAATATTGCTTCAAGGGGTTTTACCCTAATCCGTACCCCTAACTCTTTAGAGCGGACGGTCGGCTTTATCGTAATAACAACCGATGCGGCTCAGCAAGCAGCGGGAGGGGACACACCCCTGCCCCCCGCCGCTCGCCCGGTCTCTCGCGTCCCACTGGGAGGTCCGAAGCAACCAGCCAGCTCGTCCGCCGGCTGGCTGAAGACCCGAACAAAGCCGATGCTTCATTCGGGTCTGGGATTTAGTAACCCAGAAGCAATGACATCACTTCCCGGTTCACATCTTAAAGACGCCAGTTTTAAAAAATGGTAAGTATTCAAAAACGCTGATCTTGACGTTTTGAATACTTTCAAGTGCAGAGGAGGGGTTTGGGGTCTTATAGACCCCCCGATCCCTCCATAAAGAGTACCTGTCACGGACTATCACAAGGGATGTTTACATTCCTTGTAACAGCAATAACCGTGATAAAATAAAAATAAAAGGATAACGTAAAAATACATTTTTTTTAAATGTATAAAATATCGGCCTGAGAGGTGGCCGAAATATCAGTACCGAAAAAATGATCCCTAGTCCTGAGTTCCCTGAACTGTGTTGTAGCGAGACGTGTCTGCCTAGAGAGGTACCCTGCCTGCAGAATTCACCTCTGCAGAGCCGCTGTCCTTTTATTAGCAGAAATTAACACACCATCACAACTACTACTTTATGTCAATGACGGGGACCACCTCGTGTAGCTACCAACCGTTGTTGGTGACCAATATGCAAATATGATAGTGGAGCCCCCTAGTGTTCTACCACCGCCATCCCCAAATCACAATAATTTACTCCACAGTACCTTCCAAAAGCCTCTAATATCAGATTTGGCTGGACTGGAGCTCAATGTGTTTTCTTGGATTTGTTGTCATATATTGGTGTTTCCTCAAAGTCACATGGCTGATCTGCTATTGTGGCGTGTCGCTGACCCAGCCTGGGTGTAGCCTCACCCCTGCATGCCATTCTCTAAAGAAACACTTGTTGTTGCAGCTCCAGAGGACGGCCCGTTTCCTGCCTCCACAATTTAATCTTCAGAGATTTGTGGCCACCTTTCACCCCTCAGGAAATGGACAGAAGGGTATGGTGAAGTGAGAATGTATGCTGCAGATTTCTAAGTCTGAGCTTTTTTTTTCTTCTGTAGGGGTTGCTGTGATCATGTCATGATAAAAGAGAGAAATGGGTTCAGTCATCATGCAGGCGGCTCGAAGTTCTGCAATCTACCGCAAGCAAGCTTCACTTTGCTGGCATAAGATCACCGGGGAAGCACAGTGGCTAAGTGGTTAGCACTTCCGCCTAACAACACTAGGGTTGTCAGCCACGTGTTCTCCCTGTGCCTGCGTGGGTTTCCACCGGGTACTTCGGTTTCCTCCCACACTCCAAAGACATGCTGGTAGGTTAATTGGCTCATGTCTAAATTGGCCCCTAGTATGTGTATGTATGAATGTGAGTTAGGGACCTTAGATTGTAAGCTCCTTCAGGGCAGGGACTGATATAAATGTATAATATACACTCACCTGCCACTTTGTCAGGTACACCTGTTTAATTGCTTGGTAAAACAAATTGCTAATCAGCCAATCACATGGCAGCAACTCAATGCATTTAGGCATCTAGATGTGGTGAAGGCGACTTGCTGAAGTTCAAACCCGAGCATCAGAAAGATTTAAAGTGTAAGTAAACCCACTTATTTTCAGCCAAGGAAGCTGCCATTTTTGCCTCTGTTTAATCTGCAACTGCCATGATGCTGCACATGTGATCAGTTATGACACCAGCCATTGGATGGTTTACAGTTTGGTTGAGAGCACAACCAATGGGAGTGTTACATTTCCGCCACGTGTTTTATGGATGGGTTTACTTCCGCTTTAAGAGACTTTGAACGTGGCATGGTTGTTGGTGCCAGACGGGCTGGTCTGAGTATTTCAAAAACTGCTGATCTACTGGGATTTTCACACACAACCATCTCTCGGGTTTACAGAGAATGGTCCGAAAAAAGAGAAAATATCCAGTGAGTGGGAGTTGTATGGATGAAAATGCCTTGTTGATGTCAAAGGAGAATGGTCAGACTGGTTTGAGATGATAGAAAGGCAACAGTAACTCAAATAACCACTCGTAACAACCAACGTATGCAGAATACCATCTCTGAACACACAGCACATCCAACCTTGAAGCCGATGGGCTACAGCAGCAGAAGACCACACCGGATGTCACTCCTGTCAGCTAAGAACAGGAATCTGAGGCTACAAATCACACAGGATCACCAAAATTGGACAATAGAAGATTGGAAAAACGTTGCCTGGTCTGATGAGTCTCGATTTCAGCTGCAACATTCAGATGGTGGGGTCAGAATTTGGTGTAAACAACATGAAAGCATGGATCCATCCCGCCTTGTATCACCGGTTCAGGCTGGTGGTGGGGGTGTAATGATGTGGGGGGGGGGGTATTTTCTTAGCACCCTTTGGGCCCCTTAAAACCAATTGAGCATGGTTTAAACCCCACGGCCCCCCTGAGTATTGTTGCTGACCATATCCATCCCTTTATGACTACAGTGTCCCCATCTTCTGATAGCTCCTTCCAGCAGGATAATGTCACCATGTCACAAAGCTCCAATCATCTCACCACTGGACAATGAGGTCCCTGTACTCCAATGGTCTCCACAGTCACCACATCTCATCCAGTAGAGCACCTTTGGGATTTAGTGGCATCATGGATGTGCAGCCGACAAATTTGCAGCAACTGTGTGATGTTATCATGTCACTATGGAGCAAAATCTCTGAGGAATGTTTCCAACACCTTGTTGTATCTATGCCACCAAGAATGAAGGAAATTCTGAAGGCAAAAGGGGGTCCAACCCGGTACTGGCAAGGTGTACCTAATAAAGTGGGCGGTTAGTGTATACATGGTACTCCTTGCTAGAGACCATAGACTAATATCATATCTTGCGGGTATGGTACACTATGAGAAAGCACACCAAGTTTGTAGGATAAAATAGAAGTGAGCACCCCTAGCTTGTAAGCTGGAGCCTCCTGGGATATGTGACGTGGATATCTCAGGAAACTGCAGGAGACGAGTTATCCGTCATTCTTGAAAATAGAGGCAGGGGGCGGGCTGGAGTGGGAATTCGTGAAAAAAAAAAAAAGTTGGCTTTTTTTTTTTTTTTAGAGTGTGGAGGGGAACAATGGTGCAAAGAGTAATTTTGGTGTAAGGGTCCCCTTTTAAGCAGGTGAAATACCTTCACTACTCCTATAGCTGTCCTCAGCTGACACAAGACAGGTTGGTAATGTGATCTGTCCTTGGCCCAGTCCTGGCTCTTCACAGCAGAGGAGCGATTTGATACCCCTCTGTAGTCCTTAGCAGTGAGCGATCGATCCGTTCCTACATCAGACTTTTTTTTTTTTTTTTTTTTAGCCCTTAGCCGTCTCTTCTTCTTCTTGTGGTCTGAACATGCGTCTTGTACAGCAAAAAAAAATCTATCCTCCCTTCTGCATTCTGTATCGATTTTTTTCCTTGGCTTGATGGCTCTCTCGTATTGACGGAAATCTCCTGTAAGCATTTTAAAAGCTGCACACAAGGGGCGGAGCTCTGGATCATATCTCCTTTAAGTTGCATTTTTAAGAATATCACTATAACTGTAGTTCTTATTGAGGCACAATGCAGCATGTACTGACAGCTGATACAATCGATCACACCAAGCAGCTGCTTCCCCTATTGATCGTGTTGTGTTGCAATCCCTGTCCGTGTGTTTTTTTCTTTTAAAACCTGAAATAAAACTTTTTTGGTTTTGGAATAAATACAAGGAGCACATTTTAACTGTGTCTGGCTTCCAGTTTTCATCATGGCATTAAAGAGTAACTCCGCTTTTGTTGAGGGGGAAAAAAACCTTTCCCTCTGGGTGATCTATGTACATTGCCGGGATTTTAAACACTTAGTGATTGTAAAGTCTTTTTTTTTTTTCTGTTAACCACTTACAGACTGGAAGGTTTTCCCCCTTAAGGACCAGGCCATTTTTTGCGATACAGCACTGCGTCGCTTTAACTGGCAATTGCGTGGTCATGTGACACTGTACCCAAATAAAATTTGTTGTTTTTTTTTTTTTTGGCTATCAAGACCGACAATTTTGAAAAAAAAACCCACAACGTATCCGATAAAAAAAAAAAAAAAAAAAAAAAAATCTAATTTCTTAATCAAATTAGTCCAATATGTATTCTACATATTTTTGGTAAAAATTAGCGTAGATTGATTGGTTTGTGCAAAATTTATAGCGTCTACAAACTGTGGGATATTTTAACTGACAATTGCGCAGTCATGCAAACAAAATTGATGTCCTTTTTCTCCCCACAAATAGAGCTTTCTTTTGGTGGTATTTGATCACCTCTGCAGTTTTTTTTATTTTTTGCGCTATAAACAAAAAAAGAGCGACAATTTTGAAAAAAAATAACTATTTTACTTTTTGATATAATAAATATCCCCCCAAAAAAATAAAAACCTAATTTTTTCATCAGTTTAGGCCAATATCTATTCTACTTATTTTTGGTAAAAAAAATCGCAATAAGCGTATATTGATTTGTACAAAAGTTATAGCATTTACAAAATGGGGGATATATTTATGGCATTTTGTAGATTATTATTTTTTTTTTTTTTTTTACTAGTAATGGCAGTGATCTGCGATTTTTAGCGGGACTGAGACATTGCGGCAGACAGATCGGACACTTTTGACTTTTTTTTTCTGGAACCAGTGACATTTATACAGCGATCACAGCTAAAAATAACCACTGATTACTGTATAAATGTCACTGGTAGTGAAGGGGCTAACACTAGGGGGCGATCAATGGGTTAGGTGTGTTCCCTGAGAGGTGTTTCTAACTGTTTGGGGGATGGGCTGACTGGAGGAGGAGAGAAATCGCTGTTCCTTCCTAATCACTTGGAACAGCAGATCTCTCTCTAACTCCCCTGTCAGAACAGGGATCTGTGTGTTTACATTGACAGATCCCCGTTCTGGTTCTCGTATCGCGGGTAGCCGGCGGACATTGCACATCAGGTCCCCCGCCGTACAGCGGGTGCGCGCCTGATAAGGCTTCTTTGAGGAGCCGACGTACACCTATGTTGATTTGCGGGAACAGGCCACCCTGCCACCGTATAACGACATCGGCTGGTCTGCAAGTGGTTAAAAATAACAAACATGTTATACTTACCTGCCCTGTGTAGTAGTTTTGCACAGAGTAGCCCAGATACTCCTCTTCTTGGTGCTCCTCTTTATTTATATGGAGGAAATACACTTTAATAAAAAACAAAGCACAATAGTTATTTTTTTGTATCATGAGAAAGATGATGTTATGCAGAGTAAATAGATACCTAACGTCATGTGACGCGCTCGTGGAATGGTGACAAACTACAGTACTTAAAAATCTCCATAGGCGATGCTTTAAATTTTTTTACAGATTACCAATTTAGCGTTACAGAGGAGGTCTTGCGCTAGAATTATTGCTCTCGCTCTAACGATCGCGGCGATACCTCATGTTTGGTTTTAACACCGTTTACATAGGCGGGCATGACTTATGTATGCGTTTGCTTCTGCGCGCTTCTGGGGTGCTTTAAAAAAAAATCTTTATTTTACTTTTTTTTTTTTTTTTTTTTTATATGTTTTATATTTACACTGTCCTTTTTTATTTTCATTTTTATCACTTTTATTACTGTTACAAGGAATGTAAACACCCCATGTAATAGAAATAAGCATGACAGGTCCTCTTTATTGAGACCCCCAGTTCTCTCAATTACCTTTCAAAGCAAAAGAAAAAAAAAATGTACATTTCGGCTTTCTGAAAAAATAAAATCCTTTGTTTATGCCTGAGAACTGGAAGTGACGGCGAAGGTCGCTGCGTTTTACTGAGGGCATAGACCCTGGTGGGGGCCATCTTGCTCTCACTTGACTTCCTGCCTAGCCATCTCCTGCTTTGGATTGTCTCCGGGCTTAACGGATGGCTCCCGTAAGCTGGAAAATGACCGGGGGGTGGGGGGTTAAGAGTTGGGGTTAGGATTAGGGGTTAGGGTTATTTACTATTTTTTTTTTTGTTTTTTTTTTTTCAGGGTTTTAATAATATCTCTACTACTAATAACAACAATAATAATTAAATGTAAAATAAATACACAAATAAAAATAATTATAAATAATAAATTCAATAAATTAATACTAAGTAATAATAATTAACCCCTAACCCTTAAAAAAAAAAAAAAAAAAAAAAAATAACTAAACACCCCAACCCTAACACAAAATGAATAAATTAATAATAATTATTATTAATAGTATTTTTTTTTGTTATTGCTATAATAATCATAATATTAATATTTAAGGTTAGTGGTTCATTTTTATTTATGTATTACATATCATTTATGTATGATGATTTTTAGTTATTAGTATATTTATTTTAATTTATTCATATATTACCATTTTATTTTTTACATTGAGCAGAAAATCGTGCAAAAACCCGTGAAGGTGCACAAAAACGCGCAAATGGCGCTTTTCCATAAATTTTTCTGGGAATAAAAACGCTCCAAAAAATCTCAAATTTGCTTGATTTGAACTACAAAAAAAGCTCCAGATCTTTTTTGAGCTTTAGCCTTTTGGTTTCAGGCGACTTGGAGTGGAGATCTGAACCATCTCCATAGAAAATAATAGATTTTTTTTTTTTCTCCTCCAGCGTTTTGGAGCTTGCCGTTCCAAAACGCTGAGGCATGAATGGGGTCTCGGAAAGCTCAATGGCGCACAAATGTGGTGACATCACAATCACAACACTTGTAGTCCATTGTTTGCTTCCTCCAGCCCCAGAACAGAAGGTCCCTACAGACCTAGGATTAGGAAACAATGCAGGAGCCTGAGCATTGCACCCCCAGCACACTGATTCCAGTTAGAATGCTCTGCAGGTATCAATGCAAATTTTGATAAATACAAAAATACATACATACATTTTGTTTTTATATTCATATGGGTACATTTATTACATTTTTGTGCCTTTTTAACTTGAGGTGATTGTAGCTGCATTAATGCTATTGAGTACTGCTTGGACCTTGAAGGAGGTGGTACACCCCCAAAAATTTTCCTAAAAATGTGAAAGTTAGTGCAATTAAAAAAACTATCATGGACAGTACTCCAATGGTTTTTTTGTCCCTTTTCAGGTAATACTTTTTATACAGCGGCTAAAATAAGTATTGAACACGTCACCATTTTTCTAAGTAAATATATTTCTAAAGGTGCTATTGACATGAAATTTTGCCCACATGTCGGTAACAACCCATGTAATCCATACATACAAAGACACCAAAACCAAATGAGTTCAGAAATTAAGTTATGTGTAATAAAATGGAATGACAAGGAAAAAAGTATTGAACACATGAAGAAAGGGAGGTGCAAAAAGGCATGCAAAGCCAAGACACCAGCTGAAATCTATCAGTAATTAGAAAGCAATCCTGCCCCTTGTCAGAGCAGATTAATATCAGCTGGTTCAGTCTCAACTGATGGCCTATAAAAAGGTGTCTCATTACCAAGGTGTCACACAAGAAACATCTCATGAAGGGTAAAAGCAAAGAGCTCTCTCAAGATCTTTGCAACCTTATTGTTGCAAAACATACTGGTGGCATTGGTTACCGAAGGATTTCTGAATGTTCCAGTGAGCACTGTTGGGGCCATAATCCAGAAATGGAAAGAACATAATTTCACCATAAACCGGCCACGACCAGGTGCTCCTCACGAGATTTCTGGCAGAGGAGTGAAAAGAATTATCAGAAGAGTTATCCAAGAGCCAAGGACCACTTGTTGAGAGCTTCAGAAAAGCCTGGAATTAGTGGGTACAATTGTTTCAAAGAAAACAATAAGTAATGCACTCACCCGCCATGGCCTGTATGCACACTCACCATGCAAGACTCCATTGCTGAAGAAAAAGCATGCTGAAACTCATTCAAAGTTTGCTGCACAACATTTAGACAAGTCTGTGAAATACTAGGAGATGATAGTCTGGTCAGATTGGACTAAAATTGTACTTTTTGGATACTATAATACACACCATGTTTGGAGGTCAAATGGCATATCACCCCAAAAACACCCCCCAGTGAGGTTTGGAGGTGGGATCATCATGGTGTGCGGCTGTTTTTCGGCATACGGTACTGGCAAATCTAATATCATTGAAGGAAGGATGAATGGAAAAATGTACTGAGACGTTCTTGATAAAAATCTGCTGCCATCTACCAGGATGATGAAGATGAGACGAGGGCGGACATTTCAGTAAGACAATGATCCCAAACACAAAGCCAAGGAAACTCTCAATTGGTTTCAAAGAAAGAAAATAAAGCTGCTAGAATTGGCCCAGCCAATCACCTGACTTGAATCCAGTAGAAAATCTATGGAAAGAACTAAAGATCATAGTTCATAGAAGAGGTTCACGGAACCTTCAAGATTTGAGAACTGTTTGTGTGGAAGAACGGGCCAAAATAACCCCTGAGCAACGCATGCGACTCGTTTCTCCATACAGGAGCCTGCGTCTTGAAGCTGTCATTACCAACAAAGGATTAAATACATTTCAGTTAACGTGTGCAATACTTTTTCCCTGTGTCATTCCATTTTATTACACATAACCTCATTTCTGAACATATTTGTTTTGGGGTCTTTGTATGTATGGATTGCATGGGTTGTGACATTTGGGGAAAATTTTCATGTCAATAGCACCTTTAGAAATACAGTAAAACCTTGGTTTGAGAGTAACTTGGTTTGAGGGTGTTTTGCAAGACTAGCAGAATTTTTAAATAAATTTTGACTTGATATACCAGTAGCGTCATGTCACAACAGAGTATAAAAGAGAAGAGAGGTGCCTCTAATTGTAGCAATATGGTTACATTTAATGAAGGTACAACATTTAGCAACATATTGCTACACTTAGAGGCGCCTCTCTTCTCTTTTATACTCTGTGGTTCCTGCTGGATTTTGCTTCAAATCCCCTTGTGGAGGCTTCCATTTGTGGATGGACATTACACAACCTATCGCATTGCTATAATCTCTTTATATGGACTATAAACTGAAGAACCTATAAATAAATGGTTGTGGAACGAATCATTTGAGTTTCTATTATTTCTTATGGGGAAATTTGCTTTGATATAATGAAGTACTTTGGATTACAAGCATGTTTCTGGAACTAATTATGCTTGCAATCCATCCAAGGTTTTACTGTATTTACCTAGAAAAATGGTGACGTGTCCCATCCTTATTTTACCCACTTTATGTAAATGGCAAAATGAGACATTCTCCCCCCCCCCCCCCCATTAAAAAAAAATTGCATACATGTTGACCTCAATTTTGCATACATGTTGACCTCAATTTTGCATACATGTTGACCTCAATTTTGCATACATGTTGACCTCAACCCAGACTAGGCCCCCTTCTATGAACTTGCTCAATTTAGGATCCAATAAAGATGCAAAGATACAGAGAAAAGTCCCCAGTATTTCCAGTCTGATTTCTTTAGGAACCAAAACAAAGTGCAGCTTTTTCATTGACTGGTTATTGTCTGTTTTAACATTTTTTTTCCCCTCATATTTCTCAGCTGGCATGTGTCCTATGCGCATTGCTTGAATAGTCTAGATGCCATGAAGACGTGACAAAACAAAGTATGAACACTTGAAGAATTTTTTTTTTTTTTTTTTGTGCATGAAGCCGTAAACCTGTTTTGGTGTCATTTGCACGGGATGAGCTCGATCACATGTCCTCCCCACTTTTTTGCTCTCTCCCTCTTGGATGACCTCTGTATATTGCAGTCTTTGCCTGCTCAGCTGAAGTGTTTTTGTATTAAATGACCGCGTTAATCCAGCATTCCCCAGCCAAGCACTCTGCAGCGCTAAATCCCATCCACAGCAGCTTCTAGAAAGCAGCATTGACCTCGTGTCTGTTGGCCGGGGCCGTGCACTGCACAGGACGGCCCCATAAACTGTGACTGCAATTTTTCCACATGCCATAAAAGTTGCCACGAGCTTAAAGTGGACCTTTACCCATAACAACTTGATAAAAAAAAAAAAAATAATGTTCTTTCACAAGGAACACACATTCCACAATAACCGCTTGCTGACCGTCCTATAGCAGTTTTACTGCTATAGGGTGGCAGCGGTGTGCGCCAGATCAAGTATATATACGTGATCCGACACTTCCAGGTAGGGGGCGTGCATGCATACAGCCAGCGGCCTGCTTCCGCCGTCAAACACAGCGGCAGCCAATTGGCAAGTGCGGTTACTTGACGCTCGCCGGCACCCGCTGATTGTCGGGCAGACAATGGGATGACAACCGATGCGGCTAAGAAGCCGCTCGGCTGTTATCCCAAGCAGAGGGAGGGGGCGCCCTCCCGCCACCTTACGCAGCTCGCTCAGGCTCTTACATCCCAGCCAGTATCGACTTCGATGGGGGTCTCAGATCTAGTAACCCTGAAGCAATGTCATGACATCACTTCTGGTTTACAGAAGACTTAAAGGCGCCACATTTTAAAAAATTGGCAACATTCAAAATGTTTTGAATGCTTTTACGTGCACAGATCCCTCCAAAAAGAGTACCTGTCACTGCCTATTACTGTCACGTGGGATATTTACAGGACAGTGCAAAAGTAAAAAGGAAATCTCCCCCTCCCTCAATGCTCGTGTGCAGAAGCTAACGCATATGTAAGTCGCTCCCGCAAATGTAGTCAGTGTTCAAACCACACATGTGAGGTAGCAATAATTCTAGCACAAGACCTCCTCTGTAACTCTAAACTGGTAACATGCAGACATTTTTAAAGCGTCGCCTATGGAGATTTTTAAGTACCATCAATTGTCGCCATTCCACGAGTGTGCACAATTTTAGAGCATGAAATGTTGGGTATCTATTTACTCGGCGTAACATCATCTTTCACATTTTACAAAAAAATTGGGCTAACTTTGCTGTTTTTTTTATTTATGAAAGTGTATTTCTTCCAAAGAAAATTGCATGTGAAAGACCGCTGTGCAAATAGTGTGACATAAAATGTTGCAACGATTGCCACTTTATTCTCTAGGGTCTCTGCTAATTATATATATAGATATATATATATATATATATATAGATCTAGATCTATAGATATATAGCTGTAGATCTATAACTATATCTCTCTCCATCTCTATCTCCACTGGGTTTGCACACCAAATTTGGGGTTCCTAGCACCAAGTGGCCCCGAGATACGGGGCCCCAAAGTCAGTCAACTGTGCCCATCTGCAGCAATGTCATTTCGGGACCCTTTGGGTCCAGAGACCCCAAATTTTGGCTGCAGTTAGGGGGCATCTAGGAACCCTTAACTACCGAGTTTGAAGTTCGGGGGGACCTATGGCTGCAAATGGGCACAGTGAGGCTGCAAATGGGCATTGTTGACCCTCTTTTCCACTTACAGTAGCTGCACATTTCTCACCCTCGTCTTATACTCGAGTCAATAAGTTTTCCCAGTTTTTTGTGGTAAAATTAGGTGCCTCGGCTTATACTCGAGTATATAATTTTTTTTATCATTACTAGCGCTGCATTTTTTTATGTATTATTTTGATTGCACAGTACATCTGACTGGTTTTGCTAGCAGCATTTGTTAGCGCGTTTTCTTCCCCACTTCTTCTTAACCACTTCCATCCCATAGGCCGTCATATGACGACCTGAACTTTGTGAGGGGATATCTGAATGATGGGTGCAGCTACAGGCATCGTCCAGATATCATCTTTTTCAGCCGGAGATTCTGTGCACCGTAAGAAAAATTATAGCGGCAGTTCAGCCGCTTGAGCATTCTTACAGGCGGCGGCGGTGGGAGGGGACATCCCCCTCCTGCCTCCGGTGCTTCTCCCAGCTTGCCCCTGCGAACGGTGAGCTGGAGAGCGAATCAGTTGCTGCCAGAGGTTGAGCATAGCGATTTCCGGTGACCAGATGGTCCCCTGTCATTTCTATGACCCTCGAAGGCCTGGGTGCGACATTATGATGTCATGTCTGGGCTGGTGGAAGTAAACAATGCCGGGGACGCAGCTGGAAAGGCAGAGAAGGTTTTTTTTTTTTTTTTAAATCTCAGCCTTTCCAGCCTGGAAGAGAGATGTAGGGTCTCTCCATAAAGAGGACCTGTCATCCCCTATTCCTATTAGAAGGGTATTCCTATTACAAGGGATGTTTACATTCCTTGTAATAGAAATAATAAGTGATCAAAAAAAATTTTTTAAAGAGAAAATGTAAAAAAAAAAAAGTAAAATAAGGAATAAAAAAAAAAAGATTTTTTAAAGCGCCCTCCCCTGTCCCCGCGTGCTCACGCACAGATGCGAACGCATATGTAAGTCCCGCCCACATATGTAAACAGTGTTCAAACCACACATGTGAGGTATGGTTGCGAACGTTAGAGCAAAAGCAACAATTCTAACCCAAGCCCTCTCTGTAACTCTAAACAGGTAACCTGTAAAAAAAAAAAAAGTTAAAGCATTGCCTATGGAGATTTTTAAGAAACAAGGTTTGGTGCCATTCCAAGAGTGTGCGCAATTTTAAAGCGTGACATGTTGGGTATCTATTTACTCAGCGTAACATCATCTTTCACATTATAACATCCTCTTTCACATTATACAAAAAATTTGGGCTAACTTTACCGTTTTGTTTTTTTTTTTTTAAATCATGAAACTGTCCCCCCCCCAAAAACGCATTTAAAAAATAGATACCGTGTGACATAAAAGTTGCAACGACCACCATTTTATTCCTTAGGGTCTCTGCTAAAAAAAAAAATATATATATAAATATATATATATATATATATATATATATATATATATATATATATATATATATATATATGTTTGGGGGTTCTGAGTAATTTTATAGAAAAAAAAAATGTTTTTTACATGTAGGAGCAAAGTGCCAGGATGGGAAGTGGTTAAAAAACTGACACCTTGCCCATTAAAGTGATGGGGTCTCTTTAAAGCCCACCATATCTATGGCAATAAAGACATTTATCCTGGTGTGTTAGCTTTGTAAATTGAGCCTTTATTGATGTATGCGAGTTGCATTAGTTCTTGTTTTTCATCATAAAACACTGCAATGTATGGCATGCGATGTGCATAGCAACCGGATTTCGGTGCACTGTGGTTAGCTCGGTAAACGCTGGCTGCTGTTGGATTGCCGTGGGCTATAAATCAGTGTGTTGCTGCATCATTGTGCCTTGCCTGGTGGTGCAGGGGGGGGGGGAAGCAGAGACCGGAGCTGGCTGTATATATATGGCCTCATCAGCCCCGTCTCTCTCCAAACAGCAACTGCACAGACTGTATTTATAGCTACTGAATCCACAGAAGCAGCTGGAGAAGGAAGGCTTTTCCAGCATTCGACGCTCGCTGCCTTCCTGGAGAATTTCATTTTTCATTCATGTCTGTTTCCCTTTTCCCAGAATCCCCTTCTGCCAGCAGATCTCAGACCTTTGTGTCGCACAGGCTTCCTTCTGTCTGCATGTTAATTTGATGCCTTTCCTGGTTATTTTATTCGCTCCGTTCCTCCCAGTTTTTTTTTTTTTTTTTCTTTAAATTCTTGTATTTGCCGAGATACAGCAGAGAGGGCCAGGGATCTGAAGGCTGGCAGGGATCGTGGCAGACGTGGGTGGTTTATGGCGTATTTCCCATCATGCTCGGCATGCTACAGCATCTTTAAATGCCAAAGGCGCAGTCAGGCCCCACCAACGGCTTTCCCTATAATGAAATCGGTCATATATCAACTGTGTGCGTAATGATTACCATTCTAGTTTTTACCCTGATTATTATTTATTATTTAAGGTACTTGTATAGCGCTGTCAATTTACGCAGCGCTTTACATATACATTGTACATTCACATCGGTCCCTACCCTCAAGGAGCTTACACTCTAAGGGCCCTAACTCACATTCATATACTAGGGGCCAATTTAGACAGAAGCCAATTAACCACTTCAGCCCCGGAAGATTTTACCCCCTTCCTGACCACAGCACTTTTTGCGATTCGGCACTGCGTTGCTTTAACTGACAATTGCGCGGTCGTGCGACATTGCACCCGAACAAAATTGACATCCTTTTTTTTTTCCACCACAAATAGAGCTTTCTTTTGGTGGTATTTTATCACCTCTGCAGTTTTTATTTTTTGTCTGTGCGCTGTACATAAAAAAGAGCGACAATTTAGAAAAAAAATGCAATATTTTTTACTTTTTACTATAATAAATACCCCCCCAAAAATATATATATAAAAAATTTTTCCTCGGTTTAGGCCGATATGTATTCTTCTACATATTTTTGGTAAAAATAAGCGTATATTGATTGGTTTGCGCAAAAGTTATAGCGTCTACAAAATAGGGGATAGATTTATGGCATTTTTATTATTCCTTTTTTTTTTTTTTTTTTTTTTAGTAATAGTTAGTAATGGCGGCGATCTGCCATTTTTATTGTGACTGCGACATTATGGCGGACACATCGGACACTTTTGACACTATTTTGGGACCATTGTCATTTATACAGCGATCAGTGCTATAAAAATGCACTGATTACTGTGTAAATGACACTGGCAGGGAAGGGGTTAAACACTAGGGGGCGATCAAGGGGTTAAGTGTGTTCTAGGGAGTGGTTCTAACTGTGCGGGGGAGGGGCTTCCATTCGCATGACAGCGATCACTGCTCCCGATGACAGGGAGCAGTAGATCTCTGTCATGTTACTAGGCAGAACGGGGAAATGTCTTGTTTACATAGACTTCTCCCCGTTCTTCCGCTCTGTGACACTTATATTTATACAATTGTGACCGGGACTTTGTGGAATGAGACAACCTGCCCGCAACCCTATATAGATACACAATGGGGAATTTTCCTCTTTGTGGGACTTTTAAGGGCAGGAATCTCACAACATTACTAAAATATAAACAAAAGTTTTTATTTGTCAAAAAGTTAAAAGGACATGACAATGTTTAAAAAGATAAACACAGAATGGATGCCAAAAGATTTTTTCAATAATGCTGATACAACAGTTTGCATGACTAATTGTCAAAAACACACTTAACCCCACACACGCTGTTTCAGCGAGAGGAAGCTGTACAGTGAAGCCCTATGCTCTGTGACACGGTCGCAGGCCCCCGGCGGACATCGAGTCCGCGGGACCCACGGCCACTGAGTACGCAGCGGGCGCGCGCGCCCACAATGGTGCAATTTAAAGGGGACGTACCTGTATGCCCATTTGCCTAGCCGTGCCATTGTGCCGACGTACATCGCTGTGCGCTGCTCGGCCAGTGGTTAAATACCACAGGAGCAGTCGGCCCCAGCAACGGCTTTCCCTATAATGAAATCGGTCATATATGAACTGTTGAGTAATGATTACCATTCTAGTTTTTACCCTTACCCTGATGAGGTCAGTTAAAGGCATGGTCCACACACTGCAAAAAATTCAATGAATGTACATAATATTAATAACATAAAAATGTGCATTTATTAAATATTTTGCATTGAAGCCTACAGAACGTTGCAACCATGATCAGTGTGCTGTGGTTGCAATGCACAAAACTCCTGCATTGTTTTATATCGTAGCCCCAGATCTGTACAGAGGAAAAGACCTACTGCTATGGGGCTGGAGGAAGTAAACTACAAGTACAGTGACATCGCCGCACTTGTACCAGTGCAGTCTGAGCCCGTCTGCCCTGGTGGATGATGGGACTTGTAGTCTGTGAATGGATGACATGGCTGAGCCACATACAGCTGTGATAAACTCAACAGCAGAGAGAACCGCTCAGCAAGTCACTTGAGGTTCGGGGGGTTGGGGGAATGTGCCCAAATGTCACGTTGCACCCTTAATATGAGTGTAACATGAAAATATTCAGAAAGGTGAACTAAACCTTTAAGTCAAAACATTTTCTTTTAGGGCCCATTAACACCAGAAACTTCACATTTTTGACTGCATGTTTACATGCATTTGAATCGCATTTGAAGCGCACTTGAATGTGTTTTACATGCGTTTTTTGTCCTGCGTTTTGCACTGCATTTGCAGTGCATTTTGCTATACGTTTTTTGGGCTTGACTTTCTTGGCTTAAAGGGGTGCAGTGCATTTGACGTGCATTTGTAGCACATTCCCCGCATTTGCGGTGCAGAAAAATGCAGCATGCTCTTTTTTTTTTCTTGTTTTTTTTTTTTTTTTCAATTGCACTGAACAGTGATGTGAACTATGCCCATAGGATTACTTTGATTTTAGACTGTCTGTGCAGTTGGAGTGCATTTCAAAATATAGTCAACTGCATTCAGCAGCGTTTGGTGTGAAAGGGCCCTTAGGAACAGGGGAAAGGTTAGCACTGCTCCCCGGTTTTATTGCTGTGTCCCTGCAACATCCTTATCTGTCTGGTGACCATTGTCTGCAGCTGAAGTTGATGAATTATCCACAATTTGACAGTTGTCACCGAAACAGGAGGTGAGGGGAAGTCCTGTAATGGAGGCACCTCTGCCGGGAACAGCTGTCTAAGAGGGGATTTCTTTTTCCTTTAACGCAGGGGTCTCCAAACTTTGCCAGTTTACTGTCCATCAGATTTTTAGGGGGCAGACTGTGGCCAGTGTGAGTAGAAAATGCCTTGGCATCAATGGAAGTAAACAATGCTTCATCGTTGGTGGCAGGAACAGTGTCCAATTGTTGGTGTCAGTGGCAAGAATTATTTCCCAATGTTGGCGTCAGTCTGGGGTATAGTGCCTTGTATTAGTGGGAGAAATATTTCCCAAGGGACAAATAAAGGAAAGCAAAGGGCTGCAGTTTGGAGACCACTGCTTGATACTGCTTGGCCATTGTTGGTGTCAGTGGCAGGAATTATGCCCCATTGGTGTCAGTGGCAGGAATTATGCCCCATTGTTGGTGTCGATGGCAGGAATGATGTCCCATTGTTGGTGTCGTTGGCAGGAATGATGTCCCATTGTTGGTGTCGTTGGCAGGAATGATGTCCCATTGTTGGTGTCATTGGCAGGAATGATGTCCCATTGTTGGTGTCGTTGGCAGGAATGATGTCCCATTGTTGGTGTCGTTGGCAGGAATGATGTCCCATTGTTGGTGTCGGTGGGAGGATTGGTGCCCCATTGTTGGTGTCGGTGGGAGGATTGGTGCCCCATTGTTGGTGTCGGTGGGAGGATTGGTGCCCCATTGTTGGTGTCAGTGGGAGGATTGGTGCCCCATTGTTGGTGTCAGTCTGAGAAATAGTGCCTCGTATTGGTGGGAGAAATATTTCCCCAAGGGCCAGTTGAAGACAAGCAAAGGGCTGCAGTTTGGAGATCACTGCTTTTAAAGAAATGAGATGTCTCCAGGAGAAATCTCCCCAGTAGGACTCAGATATTGTAGCAAAACAGACAGATTGTACACTACTCCATACACGCCATACACTCCAACCCTTCACACACTCCACACACTCCACACACTCCAACCCTCCACACACTCCAACCCTCCACACACTCCAACCCTCCACACACTCCAACCCTCCACACACTCCACACACTCCAACCCTCCACACACTCCAACCCTCCACACACTCCACACACTCCAACCCTCCACACACTCCAACCCTCCACACACTCCAACCCTCCACACACTCCAACCCTCCACACACTCCAACCCTCCACACACTCCACACACTCCAACCCTCCACACACTCCAACCCTCCACACACTCCAACCCTCCACACACTCCACACACTCCAACCCTCCACACACTCCAACCCTCCACACACTCCAACCCTCCACACACTCCAACCCTCCACACACTCCAACCCTCCACACACTCCACACCTCCACACACTCCAACCCTCCACACACTCCACACACTCCAACCCTCCACACACTCCAACCCTCCACACACTCCAACCCTCCACACACTCCAACCCTCCACACACTCCACACACTCCAACCCTCCACACACTCCAACCCTCCACACACTCCAACCCTCCACACACTCCAACCCTCCACACACTCCAACCCTCCACACACTCCAACCCTCCACACACTCCACACACTCCACACGCTCCAACCCTCCACACACTCCAACCCTCCACACACTCCAACCCTCCACACACTCCACACCTCCACACACTCCAACCCTCCACACACTCCACACACTCCACACACTCCACACACTCCACACACTCCAACCCTCCACACACTCCAACCCTCCACACACTCCACACACTCCACACACTCCAACCCTCCACACACTCCAACCCTCCACACACTCCACACACTCCAACCCTCCACACACTCCACACACTCCACACACTCCAACCCTCCACACACTCCAACCCTCCACACACTCCAACCCTCCACACACTCCACACACTCCACACACTCCACACACTCCACACACTCCACACACTCCACACACTCCAACCCTCCACACACTCCAACCCTCCACACACTCCAACCCTCCACACACTCCAACCCTCCACACACTCCAACCCTCCACACACTCCACACACTCCAACCCTCCACACATTCCACACACTCCACACACTCCAACCCTCCACACACTCCAACCCTCCACACACTCCAACCCTCCACACACTCCAACCCTCCACACACTCCAACCCTCCACACACTCCAACCCTCCACACACTCCACACACTCCACACACTCCACACACTCCAACCCTCCACACACTCCACACACTCCACACACTCCACACACTCCACACACTCCAACCCTCCACACACTCCAACCCTCCACACACTCCAACCCTCCACACACTCCAACCCTCCACACACTCCAACCCTCCACACACTCCAACCCTCCACACACTCCAACCCTCCACACACTCCAACACTCCACACACTCCACACACTCCAACCCTCCACACACTCCACACACTCCAACCCTCCACACACTCCACACACTCCAACCCTCCACACACTCCAACCCTCCACACACTCCACACACTCCACACACTCCACACACTCCAACCCTCCACACACTCCAACCCTCCACACACTCCAACCCTCCACACACTCCAACCCTCCACACACTCCACACACTCCACACACTCCACACACTCCAACCCTCCACACACTCCAACCCTCCACACACTCCAACCCTCCACACACTCCAACCCTCCACACACTCCAACCCTCCACACACTCCAACAAAACATGAAGAATGGGTTTTAGGTGGGCCGGCCATGTTGTGTTTAGATGCAGACAAAGCTTAGCAGAGTTCTTCTTTAGTGTAATGTAGGAATAAAGATTCTTTAGTTAATAAATTGTTCTGGTGACCTCAATCTCATTGTCACACTTTGTTTTTTTTGAGGATCTCCAGGTTCAGGGACAGATATTTTACGGCTCCCTCTGCCCCCCCCCCCCCCCCCCCCCCCCATAAATCCCTTTATCTGAACTCGGAGTCCTGTTGTTAGAGGGGCCCTGAAGCAGCTCCGGACATCGGACATCTGTTCATGGCTGCTCTCTAATCCACACACTGCAGGCTCTTCATCTGATAACACTGGCTGGGGTGTGCTATGAATTGGTAAAGTGAGTAAGCTGTATATCCCAGGGGAAGAGGTGCTTCGGCACTGGAGATCACTTAAGGTGGCTACAGACACCAGGCAATAGTTTAATCTGGTCTAGTTGCTGGAAAATCTCTTTTCTGACACCAGCAACCGGCTTATGGGGGAAAGGTCAATCAGGCTGTCTGAAAACCTGCTCTGGGTGACAGGAATTGTCTGCTTACTCCTCCTCCTCCTCCTTTTTTCCTCATAGGCATATAGGCCATAATCCTGAACCAAGCATTCCTGTTTATGTGACAAGCTGACTGAGGGGTATGGTTGATGAATATTGCTACCTGTGCATCAGATGAAGAACATCACACAGACCCATATAAGCAGGGCAGCCATCAGAAATGTTGGGGCCCCTTACACAGCTTTAGGTCTAGGCCCCCCTGGACCTGACCACCAACATTCACCAGTGCCCACTGGCTGTCCCACCAAATCCACACACTAGCCATCCCATGTACTCCTCATCCTCCTGCAATCCCATCTCCTCTATCCCATGTACGCCTACTCTAGTCCCATCTCCTCCATCCCTCATCCTCCCCTAGTCACATCTCCTCCATCCCATGTTTTCCTCCTCCGGTCCCATCTCCTCCATCCCATTCCTCCTCCAGTCCCATCTCCTCCATCCCATTCCTCCTCCAGTCCCATCTCCTCCATCCCATTCCTCCTCCAGTCCCATCTCCTTCATCCCATTCCTCCTCCAGTCCCATCTCCTTCATCCCATTCCTCCTCCAGTCCCATCTCCTTCATCCCATTCCTCCTCCAGTCCCATCTCCTTCATCCCATTCCTCCTCCAGTCCCATCTCCTTCATCCCATGTACGCATACTTTAGTCCCATCTCCTCTATCCCATGTCCTCTTCTATCCTATGTCCTCCTCCTCCTCCTCCATTCCCATCTCTTCCATATCCATCTCTTCCTAACACAGGAGGGGGAAGTGAGACAGGAGGGGAGCATTGGGCAGTGTGTTAGCAGGGGGCAGGGAGACAGGAGGGGGGAGTGTCACAAGAGAAGAGCAGCATGACAGGAGGGGGACAGTATGGCAGGCAGGGGCAGCGGAACTGGAGAGAGAAGTGTCATAGCAGGAGGTCAGCGCGACAGGTGGGGGAAGTTTCATGGAAGAGGGGCAGCGGGACATGTAGGGGGCAGCATCAAGCAGGAAAGGTGGGGGGGCGCATTAGAACAGGTTAAGGGGCAGGTGGGGGTTCAGCATCACAGGTGGGAGGCAGTGTCACACACACACCTAGGGAATCAGCAGTCCTCCCAGCTCTTACCTGTCCAGCCATACCAGGAGGGGTAGCTGAGCCTGTGTCCCATCAGCTGCATGAAAGGGCTCCTCCGTGGGGCCCTCCGCTGGCACCAACTGGCCTCACCCTGCCCCCCCCGCACAGCCTTGTGCACACTGTAGTACTGGAGCAGAGCCTGCCTGACAGCGGGCCCCGACTTGCACACATAAAAAAAGGGGGGGGGGGGGGGGCGGGGCGCTTCTCCACCCTGACCTCCTCCTCCATGGGGCCCTCCGCTGGCACCGACTGCCAACTGGAGCACACTGTAGTACAGTGCCTGATGACGGGCCCCAACCCGCACACATGTGAGATCTGCCCACCTCTCCACCCTCCTCTGTATCCTGGCAGATGGTCCTCTCTGACAGCAACTGCCATGTGTTAAAGGTGACCCGGGTTGTGACCCAAAGAAGAGGTTAAAAACTCCTGTGTTACGACACTTTTCAGGCGCTTTAGAAGCGCTGCCCATTCATTGCAATGGGCATTGGCGTTTTGGGAGCGCTGTATACATATACTGTATACACTGTATACAGCGCTCCCAACCCGCCCCAAATATGCTGCTTGCAGGACTTTTCCGAATGTCCCGCAAGCGCACCGCCTGGGTGTGAAAGCACTCATTGCAGAGAATGGGAGGCAGTTTTCAGGCACTTTACAGGTGCTATTTCTAGAGCTAAACGCCTAAAAACTGCCTCAGTATGAAAGCAGTCTAAGGGGAATATAGAAAGAACGACTATAGCTGCTGATCGCAGTGTCATGCATTTTTGCTCTGATTCATTCCTTTTGCACCCCCTGATTTTTTTACAGTGAATGTTACTGTATATCATCTATTTTTGTTATATATCATATTATGGATGAATCACTTTGCTGGGGTGGTATCAGAATGATGTCACTGCTTTTTACTCTTTCACATGACATCATCATTCTCACTTTGTATAAAATAAGATGCATTACAAAGCAATGTATTGTTGTAATGGAACTTCATCTAAAATGTGAAGTCCCACTCATCCTCATCATCCCTCCCTCCTCTCATTATACTGATTCTTTTCTTTTTTTTTTTTTTTTTTTTGCTGGGAGCAGGTACCTATTTTTCACAGGTACCTACTCCCACACTTTCATTTTGCTCACCTAGGCAAGCAGAAGTTCACCTCCCCCCCCCCCCCCCCCCAATGCCGGCAACCTCTTGGGACACATCACAGGTAAAAGTGGTTGTACCACTTTAAGTAATGTAGTGTGAAAAAAAGGTCTAAACACATAACTCCAGCTCAATGATATTTTAATTTGCATAAGTACAGAACACAAGCGAATGTACTGTACAATACAATGATGTACAGCGCGTCGTTCGGGTGGGAAGAGCTGGTCGTAAGTCCAAGCGGTCGTTAAACGAGGAGTATCTGTAATGGTAAAGAGGGCAAATAAAGAGGGTGACTCTCCATAACGGGGGCCACAGGCAGCAATAAAAGCCTGACAGATGTTCTAATCCTTCTTCATACTATCCAAAACTAAAAAAAAAAAAAAAAAAAAAAAAGTTTCTTTTGTTTTAAAAACACTAGCAGACATCGGTGACATCTAATAGGATGAATTCTCTTTCTCTGCCTGTGAGATGTATAAAGTAAATGCTCTGCTGTAGTTCTCCTTTTGAATGTGGGCTTAGTTAATGAAGCGTGTCAGATTGCTATGTAGAGAGAATGTAATCATATAATTTTCAAGCTCTGCTTTCCTCTCCAATAATAGCAGTGTGTGCGAAAGCACCAGCAGATTTCTCCAGCGGCATCTGATCAACTCATAAATTAGATTATTTTCTTTCTAGGAACATTACGCCATTAAACTGACCCAGGGATAAGACATTAAGCTAAATGGGGGATGTGATCATCAGACAACATACCTAATTCGTGAAACAGAGATGTATTCTCAAAAGTATTGGGACACCTGCCTTTACACACACATGAACTTTAATGACATCTCAGCCTTAGTTCGTAGGGTTCAATATTGAGTTGGCCCACCCTTTGCAGCTATAACAGCTTCAACTCTTCTGGGAAGGGCATCCACAAGGTTTAGGAGTGTGTCTATGGTGCAAATCATTTGGTGGAGGGGGGATTACGGTATGAGGGTTGTTTTTCAGGGGTTGGGTTTGGCCCCTTAGTTCCAATGAAGGAAACTCTTAAGGCGTCAGCATACCAAGACATTTTGGACAATTTCATGCTCCCAACTTTGTAGGAACAGTTTGGGGATGGCCCCTTCCTGTTCCAACACGACTGCACACCAGTGCACAAAGCAAGGTCCACAAAGACATGGATGTGCGAGTTTGGGGTGGAGGAACTTGACTGGTCTGCACAGAGTCCTGACCTCAACCCAATAGAACACCTTTGGGATGAATTAGAGCGGAGGCTGCAAGTCAGGCCTTCTCGTCCAACATCAGCGCCTGACCTCACAAATGTGCTTCTGGAAGAATGGTCAAACATTCCCATAGACACACTCCTAAATCTTGTGGACAGCCTTCCCAGAAGAGTTGAAGCCGTTATAGCTGCAAAGGGAGGGCCAGATCAATATTGAACCCTACGGACTGGGAAAGGTACTTTGTGTTGTTTACCCCCCTTCCCTCAATCTCAACCATGTGTGCAGGAGACTGAGGATGTCATTAAAGTTCATGTGCATGTAAAGGAAGGCGCCCCAATACTTTTGAAAATATAGTGTACATTTATTTGTAAATACATATATTAAAATGCAGATGAAAAACAGCTTAAAATTTATAATCTTTAAATGTAAAATAAAGGTAATGAAAATCCATTATAGTTTTCCCTTTTATAGCCTGCGCACAAATGGAAAAAAAAAACAGAAAAGAAAAATAAATGAGCCCATTATTAGTTTTATATAAATTTCCCCTAGCCCCCACAATCTCCATACCTGTATGACTAAGTCTTGGCGGTGAAACGCATGAATGTGAGATATACGGTACATCCATCCATTGTTTTAAAAAAACGTGTGATTTTTTTTTTTTTTTTTCTTTTGTTCGCCGCCTTGGTACAACTTGTTCCTTTGCTCCGGCACACATGGTTGGTATTGAGGGAAGGGGGTAAACAACACAAAGTACCTTTGTTTCAAAGAAGAAGTTCAGATTTTCATTTTGCAGCATTATACATTAGTTATGTTACTTTCGGGCACACAGTGGCTGTTTGGTTGCCTTGAAGCTTTGGAAATCAAACAAAAGCCATGGAAAAATCCTTGGAAAAATTCCAAGCTCTACTTACCAACCAGCCTGCGACCAACCAGATTAACCTGTCTAAAAATTAAAATCAATGGGCAGCCCTGCCGAAGCGCCGGCAAAGCCCCGCTACAGCGGCGCTTTTAACCCTTTTTCGGCCACTAGTGGGGGTTAAAAGCGCCCTGCTAGCAGCCGAAAAAAGAGCCACTAAAACGATGGTAAAGCGCTGCTAAATATAGCGGCACTTTACCGCTGACGCCCCCAACACCCCAGTGTGAAAGTGCCCTTAAAGGTACAGGTGCCCATTGAACACCCAGCATGTAGCACAATAGCTGCAAAGGTGTCAATGTCTTGACTGACCTAAAATCAAGCATACAAAAGAGAAGCTTTGGAGTCTTGTTTTAACACCAAGGATGCCATCTGCATGGAGTTTACATGTGTTTCCTTAACGTTCCTCAGTATCTTTATTTTATTTTTATTTTTTAATTTATTTCAGGTACTTATATAGCGCCGTCAATTTTTACGCAGCGCTTTACATATACATTGTACATTCACATCATACATCATTTATACAATATATGCTTGTAGGTTATTTGGATCTTGGCTAAATTGGCCTTATAATGTGTTGGGTTGGTTGACTATCTAATAACATCAGAGCACAAGGCACTTCGGAGTAAGGACAGATATACAGTGAGGGGAAAAAAGGATTTGATCCTCTGTAGATTTTGTACGTTTGCCCACTGACAAATGATCAGTCTATAATTTTAATGGTAGGTTTATTTTAACAGCGAGAGACAGAATAACAACAAAAAAATCCAGAAAAACTGGCTTGGCATGTGTAAACCTAAAAAAAAAAAAAGCAGGTTTTGCTGCAATACTCGCCTCTTATCCAGAGATACTCACCTCCTATCCAGCACTGTCCGTCCCCAAAACTCTGTGGTCCTGGAATGGTCGCCTTCATGGTTAAACACTCTGTGTCATCCAAACCCACCTCCTGTGAGCTCAGACTGTCGTCAAACTGGTTTAGGTTTACATGACATTAAGTTGCCTCTCTGTGTGACGTACCTATTGAGTCACCTTCCCAGGCAGGGTCTATGTATGTAGAGATAAAAAAAAGTGTGGGGAGTTTCTAGAAAAAGTAGGCTTGAGAAAGGGAGCAGAGCTCCTGAAACACGTTACTGCCTATTCACATCTAACCTGTTCCTTTTTGGCTGTGTTGTTGTTGTGCGGTGAGAGCAGCCATGGACGCCGCTGGCTTTCCTCCTCTTTTGGTGGGTTCACGGTCCGGCTATGTGGCTGGAATTACCAGAGTTCGAGCTGTGATCCTTCCTGGCCAGGTCTACCTTTTTTTCCTCCTTCCTCTTTTCCTGCACAGTGAGCTGCACACAGTGTTTTAACATGTAAGTGATATTATGTTTGTAAATGGGGCTGGCCTGGGTCCAAGAATTTAAATGCTGCCCCCCCCCCCCCCCCCCCCCAAAAAAAAAAAATCACGCCCACCAAAAGGCCCCCACATTCATTATTTTATATCATGATAAAACTAAAATTTTATTCATCAGAAAGTCAGATTTACATGCAATAGCACGCTGTCTATGACATACCATTATGTTCAATTCCAAGGGGTGGGCTAGGGTAGTATATGTGCAGGCTAGGGTAGTATATAAACAGGCTAGGAGAGTATATGGACAGGCTAGGGTGGTATATGGGCAGGCTAGGGTAGTATAGGGACAGGCTGGGGTAGTATAGGGACAGGCTGGGGTAGTATAGGGACAGGCTGGGGTAGTATAGGGACAGGCTGGGGTAGTATAGGGACAGGCTGGGGTAGTATAGGGACAGGCTGGGGTAGTATAGGGACAGGCTGGGGTAGTATAGGGACAGGCTAGAGTAGTATATGGGTCAGGTTAGGGTAAGTATATGGATGGGCTAGGGCAGTATATGGGCAGGCTAGGGTAGTATATGGGCGGGCTAGGGCACTATATGGGTAGGCTAGGGTAGTATAGTGATTTTTGAACATGACATGTTATGCAACATTTGGCCATCCAGCAGCCACTACTAGAAAAAATGATGGACACCATTTGTGTCCTGTCACACAGAACTAACTTATATTGCCTCTCTGTTGCTCTCCCCCAGTGCTCCCACAGTCTTCAGTGCCTAACCTGACACATGCACCAGAGCAGAAGAAGGCGGGCCAGACACGGGGCCAGCCGCACCCCCTCCTCCAGTTCCACCCAATAGAAATGCAAGCCTCGCAAGCTGTGCCTGAACATCGGCTGCTGGCGGAGTCGGGGGGGGGGGGGGGGGGGGAAGAGACCTTTCATTGCCCTGTCTCCTGTGGTTACCCCGCCCCCGGCAGCGCACACACCTGGGCTTTTCATGTGTGCTCCGGTGTTTAACACCCGGTGATCGGCTGTGTTTGAGCCCCCATGCACCCGGGAAATAGGAGTATGCGTGTTGAGGGCAGCAGGGCAGCCTTTTTACAGGGCAGTGGAGTGGCCCGGGGGGGGCAGTTGCCACCTTGCCCCCCTGGCCCAGTCCGCCCCTGGATAACACACAAAACTGCTGAAAAAAAAAATCCTGGACATCAGTTTGCTGCCCCTCTCAAAGTGCCACCTGGGTCCAATGGACCCAGCGGGGACCCATGGTAGGGCCGGCCCTGTTTGTAAATAAACTTTTTTCAGTTTGTCTAATCCCAGCGCCCTCGTTACTTTGTTTCATTACATTTACCATCACCATGAACTGTGTGTGGCCCCTTCTCAACGCCTCATCATGTAGAGGAAGGAGTAGAAATTCTGTGTACCCGTCACATGGAATATAATGTATGACACCGAGCAGAAAATAGGAATCTGCTTCAGTACTTGCGCTCTTCTACATTCTGAGCCATCGTGTGATATTTAAAGGGGAATGTCATGTTACTTTCACACAATAATGCCAGTTAAGTTTTCGTCATGTAATGTATATGGAAAATGTAGGTGAATAGGATTAATGTGTATACCAAGGAGCCATTTATTATTGCTATCCGCAGCTTTTCAACCACCCATCTTTCATCTTCAGCTCTTGTCTAGCTATAAAAGTCGCACACGTGGCATTTAGATTTATTGTTGGTGTGTGATGTGACAGTAAACATCATGTTTATTACCTGCTGATAAACTCTCTGAAATAAAGGAAGATATACTTCTGTACTTTAGCCACCCGCTAATCAATATGTTACTGTTTTGCTTGCGTCTATTCAAACGCAACACAGTTACCTGCAGTAAAGTAGAAAACACAGATAGTGACGTTGCCATAAAGGACTTACAACGTATTCATTTAAAAAAAAAAAAATGTTCTACGTGATCATTCTTTATGCAGTAACCCATAGCAGCCAATCGGAATCCATCTTGTATCGGCCTGATTGCAGCAGAGTGAATTCCAATTGGCTGCTATATGCTATAGTGTTTAAAGTGGTTGTAAACCTCAGACATGAAATATGAACAAAGCCTATCCCTCTATAGTGTGTACTTGTCTCACTCCCGAGCACTAAATGTAATTTCTGTCTTCTGCTTCGTTCCTCTGCTCTCAGCATGCGTCACTAAAAAAGGTGACGGGGGGGAGTTCTGGCACACAGCCTGTGATTGACAGCCTCGGCTCTGTCCCTGTGTGCTGTGTAAAGGGGGAGGGGTGGAGGTATTCCTTCCTTCCAATCAGAGCTCTCCTTCCTAAGCTCTGCATAGTGTGACTTCAGCTCCCTTTTTTCTGGACAGCACAGACAAATTTTATAAATTTTAGACTTTGAATGGCGGTAGAGAAGACTGTAGATAAACCGGTACAGCTTATGTAGGGGGATTTGTTTCATCTGTGTATTACCTGAGGCAAGTCACTCCACTGGGAATATGTAAGGGTTTACAACCACTTTAAAGCAGAACCCTAACCTTCCAACCACTACCTGCCAAAGCACCCCCTGTTTTTTTTCATTTACAAAGAAACCCCATACATACATTTTTTTTTCCTGCAGGTTTGTAACTGGTCCAGTGACCTCAAAGGAGCTTCCTCTTTTTCCTCCAGTGGTGTCGGAGAAGGCGGGGGAGGCAGCATGCATTGGTGCGCCCCCTAGGGGGACATGGATAGGACCGGTTGGGTTTACAGGAAATGGGCAGGAGTGGTTATTCTGTCCAAAGAGCATAGCTCCTAACTGTCTCTGATTTTGAGGGACTGTCCCTCATTTGGAGCAATGTCCCTCTGTCCCTCATTCCTCCTCATTTGCCCCTCATTTTGGTTTGATCTATATAGATGTATATAAAATGCACTTTTTATCTATCAAAAAGGGTTTTCCAGCGCTAAACCTTTCATCTGATATCTAAATTGCTGCATTTGTAAATTCCAAAAGCCAATATAAAGGAATAGTAATGGTAAAAAAAAAGCACTAGTGGGTTTAACCAATCTTGTTTTTTTTGTACAATTCCCCTTTAAGGGGGCATGGCAATGGGGTGTGTCCTATGCCTGCATACTTTTACTGGTAGGTGTCCCTCATTCCCATCTCAAAAAGGTAGGAGGTATGAAAGAGGACTTCCAGGTTTGGACAGAGGAGGACTCCGGGGACAGCGCTGGAGCATGGAAAGGGTAAATATAATATAGTTTTTAGTGTGTTTTTTTTTTTTTTACAGGAGAGGGTGATGTAAGAGTCACAATATTTCAGGGTCAGACATGGTTGTCTGGTCTAGATTAGGAAAACCACAAGCCGCAATGGAAGCCATCCTCTTCCAATGCTCAGTGTGCAGCCTATGCTTAAGAGGTTAAGCGGCTGACTGCAGGAACCAGGCCGGGTATAATATAATCCTTCTGGAGCTGGCGGTTTCCGTTCAGCCCTCCTCTCAGTGGCGGAGCCTTTAATTACAGCTGAGGTGGCAGATTCTAGAAACTTTCTTTCCTTTTGTTTGCAAACAGAGAATTTAATTACAGCCCCAACAAATAAGGAAAGCGCCGGAGCGGACACCATGAGAGGCAGCATCCTTTTCCACCGATCTGTCTTTACAGTGGCGCTGCGCCACGCATATTTTAAACATCGCTCTGCTGCTATCCAGTGCCTTTGATGAAGCCAAGCCCATGAAAGAGCAAAGAAGCTGAAATCAAGCCGCTAGTAAACATTATTATTGTCTACTCTTCTGTATGGCCTGTTTAGTGGCCTGGGATATATTTGGGGCACCAAGGAACATTTACAGAAGATCTCCAAGACTGAAATGCTGCAGAGAGGTCCTAGATTCCTGACACGGAGGTGTCTCTCTAGGTTGGGTGATCTCAATAATTGTCATTATGAACTTCATAATTTCATGTACAGTGGGAGAAAAAGAATATTTGCAGATTTTGTAAGTTTGCCCACTTACAAAGAAATGAAAGGTCTATCATTTTTATCATCGGTGTTTTTTAAATCATAGAGACAGAATATCAACCAAAAATCCAGAAATAACACATGATACAAATGTTATAAATTGAGTTGCAATTCAATGAGTAAAATAATTATTTGATCCCCAAGCAAAACATGACTTGAGTATTTGGTGGAGAAACCCTTGTTGGCAAGCACAGAGGTAAGACATTTCGTGTAATTGATGACCAGGTTTGCAGACATCTCAGGAGGCATTTTGGTCCACTCTTCTTTACAGACCTTCTCTAATTCCTGTCGCTTGACAACTCGAAATTTCAGCTCCCTCCATACATTTTCTATAGGATTAAGGCCTGAAGACTGGCTAGGCCACTTCATGACCCTAATGTTTTTTTTCTTGAGCCACTCCTTTGTTGTTTTGGTGGTATGTTTTGGGTCTCATAGTCATGCTGGAAGACTCATCCATGACCCATCTTCAGTGTTCTGGCTGAGAGAAGAAAGTTTTCATCCAAGATTTTACAATACATGGCCCCCGTCCATTGGCCCCTTAATGCAACAAATTCGGCCTGTACCTATATATCTATGATAAAAATTATAGACCCTTCATTTCTTTGGAAGAGCAGAGAAACAGCCCAATGTATAATGTTTGCACCTCCTTGCTTGACTATAAAGATGGTGTTCTTGGGGTCATAGTCAGCATTCTTCTTCCTCCAAACACGGCGAGTCAAGTTAATGCCAAAGAGCTCAATTTTGGTTTCATCTTATCACAGCACTTTCTCCCAATCCTTCTCTGATTCATTTAGATGTTTATTGGCAAACTTCAGACGGACCTGTACATGTGCTTTCTTGAGAAGGGGGGACCTTGCGGGCGCTGCAGGATTTTAATCCATGGGGGTGTATTGTGTTACCAATGGTTTGTTTGGTGACTATGGGCTCAGCTGCCTTGAGATCATTCACAATCTCCTCCCGTCTAGTTCTGGGCTGATCCCTCACTTTTCTCATGATCATCCTTACTTCATGAGGCGAAATCTTGCATGGAGCTCCAGACCGAGGGCGATTGATGGTTATTTTGTATTTCTTCCAGTTGGGAATATTCGCTCCAACAGTTGTCTCCTTCTCACCAAGCTTCTTGCTGATGGTCTTGTAGCCCATTCCAGCCTTGTGAATGTCTACAATCTTGTCCCCGACGTCCTTTGACAGCTCTTTGCCCATGATGGTGAGGTTTAAATGGAAGAAAGAGATTCTGTAGACAGGTGTCTTTTTTTTTTTTTTTTCACACATAACAAGGTGTGGTTAGGAGCACCTTCTTAAACTGACAGGACTAATCTGTGTACCACATGAGCATCTGCTGTAGGCAGTCTGTGGGAGCCAGAATTATTGTTGGTTGTTAGGGGATCAAATACTTATTTTACTCATTGAACTGCAACTCCATTTGTATCATGTGTTTATCTGGAGTTGATATTTTGTCTCTATCACTTAAAATACAAATATGATACCAATTATAGACCCTTCATTTATTTGTAAGTGGGCAAACTTGCAGAATCTGCAGGGGACCAAATCATTATTTTCCCCACTGTATGTTCATTTCAATCTAGCCTCTAATTCCACATGAAGAGGTGCAGGTCTGGTTCGCAACCATAAATTGCTTGAAAGGAAAATGTGGATGACCGCACTGAAATATGCAGAAGATCGCAGGAGTTAGTTGGAAATAGTCCATCAAAACAGACACTTATACAGCCGCCACAGGACAGGAACAGTGTTGACGGGCTGCACACTCCAAGCGCTTCACCACATGTGATTGCTGGCTGTGAGGACAGCAGCAGATAGCTGCGGCCGCTGATGACCTGTCATAGTAAATGGGGCTGGCGGCCGCACCCATCTGCTTTGAGATGCGACAGGAATCTCTGATTTCTGCTGCTACTTTTCTCACCGGCCTTGGGCTAGGTTCACATCTGTGTGGGTGGTTCCCACTGCGGGTCCACACCCGTACCCACATAGAAAACACACACTGGACGCATGCGGGTGCCATTAATCCTAATTGGCACGCCGCACGCACTGGAAGTCACTCCCGCACTGGGAACCGCACTGCGCTTGCGGTTCCCATGCAGGCTGCAATTTTTAATATGCTGCGGGGACCTTTTTCTCTACGTTTCAAGAGGCACAGCAGCCAATTCAAAGGAATGGACTGCCGTGCCCGTAAAAAAAAAACATGAATCGCAGAGCTGCATATATGTGAACCCAGCCTTAATCAAGTGTTCCCTTAGCCCCGGTTCACACAGGGGCGGCACGACTTGCAGGTCGCCTCACCGAGGCGACCTGCACACGACTTCCACGGCGACTTGCAAAACGACTTCTGTATAGAAGTCTATGCAAGTCGCCCCAAAGTAGTACAGGAACCTTTTTCTAAGTCGGCGTGACTTGCGTCGCTCCGATTAGAACGGTTCCATAGTACAGAACGGGAGGCGACTTGTCAGGCGGCTAGGTCACCTGACATGTGGCCCCCGTGTGAACCGGCAGTAAAGGAGCTTGTGCAATCAGTTTGTTACATGTGAGATTGGATTAACATATAGGGCATTATTTACAAAAGGCAAATCCACTTTGCACTACAAGTGCACTTGGAGGTGCAGTCGCTGTAGATCCGAGGGGGACATGCAAGGAAAATAAAAAACAGTATTTTAGCTTGCACATTGATTGGATAATAAAATCAGCAGAGCTTCCCCTCATTTCATATCTACCCCTCAGATTTACAGGGACTTTACTTCCAAATGCACTTGTAGTGCAAAGTGGATTTGCCTTTCGTAAATAACCCCCATAAAGCACACAGAAGATCTATTCCAAATTTTTGAATGTTTCTAACACAGATGGAAGGTGTTCAATAAAAAGGTAAATCTGACAAATACATTAATACATTTGAAACACGCTGACCTTTTACTAGCCAGGTTAAGATTATATAACTGTGTCAGTGGGCCGTTGAATGATTGAGCGGGGAACAAGGGGCTTATGACGCTTTAATTCCCCCCCACCTCCTGCCTCTCCTGCTGATTGGACGGGTTTCACAATTATAAATACTGTTTTTATCACACACTCTGCGGATCCTTATAATTGGCAATGAATTGTATATAAGTACCTGACACCTGCAGAGGAGTAAATGGTGTTTATTCTCTCTTTTGTAAAGCAGCTTAGGACTAAACACTGGTGTCCTTTGTAGTATTGTATGGTATAAATGATGATTGGTTTGGTTGGCATATCAGCCCATGGATGTGAGCAGACGGTGCCCGGTGTAGCCGGAACTTTGAGTCAGACGGAGAGGGGGTGTTTGTGTGTACTGGGCACCAGGAATCCTCCTCTCCTCCCCTTTCCTCTCCTCTCCTCTCTCTGGGAAACAGAATGTTCAGAGTGAGTCACTATTATCCCTAATCCTTTCTATCCCTAGATCTGCAGCTGCTACCACCACCAGCAACACCGTCCCCCGGGAAGGGGGGGGTCTGCTGCCTGGTAACTGAGCGTCTCCATACTGCCGCTATTTATACCCTACATCCCAGGATATGCATCTGTGTCAGGCTTTCCTGCTGTGCCAGGCCGGATCAGCAACAGGTCACCCAGGCTCATTATTACTGACTTTATTTATTAAAGTTGAGCTCCTGGTGAAAAAAATACAAAAATAAAATTTGCCCTGGCAATGGGGCCCCCCTCTTTTTACCTCGAAGGGTTAACCACTCATTTTGCTTAGAGGATGATAAATCAGGTGATATTCTTGCCTTATTCCACACTGGCGCAGACTTCCTTTTCTTCGAGCGACTGGTCCCTTGGAGGGGCAGGACAAGGTCATCTAGAGCCCAGGGCAAACATGCCACACTGCACCCCCCCCCAGCATTATGTGTCAGCAAAAATTGAGTACTAATCTGCATGCCCCCCTCCCCAAGCATAAATTCCCCCTCCTCCCAGTACAAAGCTGCCCTCCTGCTCCAAATCCCCCCACCCGGCAAAAATCATTGCCGCCCCCCCAGCACAAATGCTCTACCCCTGAAATTTTCCCTACTAGCACGAATCCCCCCCCCCCCCCTATAAAAAAAAATCACCCTTCCTAGAACAAATCCTGTACCCCTCAAATTTCCCCTCCTAGTACACATCCTCTCTCTACCCCCTCCCCACTCCAAATTCCCCCTCTCAGCTAAAATTCCTCCCCAATCCCCCGTCCTAGCACAAATACCCCCATTCATCCCTACTAGCACGAATCACCCCCCCCCCCCCAAAAAAAAATAACCCTCCTAGCACAAATCCTATACCCCTCAAATTTTCCCCCCTACTACACATCCCCCCCCCCCCCCACTCCAAATTCCCCCTCTCAGCACAAATTCCTACCCATCCCTCCTCCTAGCACAAATACCCCCATTCATCACTACTAGCACGAATCCCCCCCCCCCCCCTCCAAAAAAAAAAAATAAATAACCCTCCTAGCACAAATCCTATGCCCCTAAAATCCCCCTCCCAGTACACATTCTCCCCCCCCACTCCAAATCCCCCCTCCCAGCAAGAATTCCCCCCACAATCCCCCGTCCCAGCACAAATCCCACTCTTCCCAAATTTCCCCTCCTAGCACAAATACCCCCTACTAAGGAAAACCGGTGTATAGGCGCTGCAACCTTCCCACATAAAAGCTCTGCTGGTGCTCTGACCTTGAGGCTGCCGACACCTCCAACTTACCAGAATAAGGAAAGGGATGGTCGGCACTCGGGATGACATCCTAAATGGTATTTCTTTATTAAATACATGTACAAAGCTGTAAAACAGCCTACACGCTTCAGACGTTAGTCCTTAGTCATGGCGTTAATCCCTACTAGCACCAATCCCCCCCCCCCCCCAAAAAAAAAAAAAAAAAAATCGCCCCTCCTCGGACAAATCCTATACCCCTAAAATTCCCCCCACTCCAACTCTCCCCCCCTCCCAGCACAAATCCCCCAACAATCCCCCCTTCTAGCACAAATCCCACTCTTCCCAAATTTTCCCTTCTAGCTCAAGTCCTATACCCCTCAAATTCCTCCACCTAGTACATATCCCCCCCCACTCCAAATCCCCCCTCCCAGCACAAATTCCCCCACAATCCCCCCTCCTAGCACAAATCCCACCCTTCCCAAATTTCCTCTCCTAGCACATCCCTACTAGCACAAATCCCCCCCCCCCTCCAAAAAAAAAAAAATTCCCCTCCTAGAACAATTCACTCCCCTCTCTACCATATTACCTCTCTAGCGCAACCCCCTCCTTGCTGAAATCCTCTTCCCGTTCTCAAACACAAATCCCTCTAAAGCACCCCCCCCCCGCCAATTTTCTCCATTGGGACAATTCTTACCCCCTGTCGCCCCCCCACATCCCCCCTCCCAACACAAATGCCCCCCAATCCCCTTGCAGCCCCCCCCCATCTCACTTGATACCATAGTGCCCAGGGCAGCCGCTTCTCCTGCCCACCCCTTGTCCTGGCCCTGGCCCCTTTTCCCTTCGTTATCTGACATCCTCCCGTACAATGCAGGACCAGCATTTGAGATTTGCTCCAGGAAGCCAAAAGACTGAACCAGAGAACGTCCTGGTTACAAAGTGTGGTAGAAGTTTGTGGATTGTCAGAACTGTCAGATCTTTTTTTTCAGATAAAGAGATAGGACTAATGACACACATGTATGGCCATGTCTATGGGATTCTTTAGCCATTACCCAAATATTATTGTTTTACATTTCCAATCTTTTGCTGAGTCTATAATGAGAATTGTGCTGTATTAATGTTACCATTGTTTTAATTGCGGCATCTCACAATCAGGAAAGACTCTTTGTTTGACATGATTGGATCCGAAGGGTTTTCTGTATTCCTGTGTTTGATTATGTCAGATTCAGTATCCATCCAAAAGGCAAAATGATTGCTAAAAAGACTTAGAGCTAAACTCCAGGCAAACAGATGTAATCTATAGAAGGGAGCTGGATTACATAGGAAAGGATTTGTATTTCTGCCCATCCAGTCTTAAAATTTGCACAGCTCTGTCACACAGTCAGTCTGGCAGGGCAGGGGACTACCTCTGCTGCAGGTCAGTAACACCGACCGGTCTTATCCCTCCCCCAGCCTGTACCTAACCTGAAAGGAGAAGCAGCAGACTGATGAGATCATCTTTCTCTCACTCTGCTCTCTCCTCCTATCAGCAGGTTTCTTGTTAGCAATGCAGCACACCTGACTGTTCCCTTTATGCTGCATCTCCCGCTTCTGATCTACAGCATATTACAAAAGGTTGATTTCAGGTCCGATTGTGGTGCTTATAAAAACTCTTAGCTTCAACTCTTCTGGGAAGACTGTCCACAAGGTTTAGGAGTGTGTCTATGGGAAGGTTTGACCATTCTTCCAGAAGAACATTTGTGAGGTCAGGTACTGATGTTGGACAAGAAGACCTGGCTCGTAGTCTCCGCTCGAATAAATCCCAAAGGTGTTCTATCAGTTGAGGTCAGGACTCTGTGCAGGCCAGTCAAGTTCCTCCACCCTAAACTCACTTATCCATGGCTTTATGGACCTTGCTTTGTGCACTGGTGCGCAGTCATGTTGGAACAGGAAGGGGACATCCCCAAACTGTTCTCACAAAGTTGGGAGCATGAAATTGTCCAAAATGTCTTGGTATGCTGACGCCTTAAGGTTCCATGCACACTGGAGCTCATACACGGCCATTTTTTTGGAGTTTGGGCGTTTTTTTTTTTTTTTAACAGCCCATAAACTCCACTCTGTTATGCACACATGGCCTTTTTTTTTAGCTTTTTTAGCTTTTATCAGCAGTGGAATTTATGGGCTGTTCTCTGATCGCCATAAAATCGCGTTCAAAGTGCTGTTTTTCTGACCATGAAAACCACTAAATGTGCGGTAATAAGCGTTATGCGTTCTATTTTTTCAATGCATTGTGGGGGTTTGGGAATACATTGTGGGATTTTTGGAATGTCCTCTGTGTATTTTTATTGAAAATGCCCATAAACGCTAAAAACCTCTCATAAACGCTAGTACAAAACGCTGTTAAAATCGCGTTTTTTCAATCGGCGTTTTCTGCCAGCAATCTGGCGTCCAGAAAAAGCTTTTTTTTTTGAGCTCCAGTGTGCATGGAGCCTCAGAGTTCCCTTCACTGGAACTAAGGAGCCAAGCCCAACCCCTGAAAAACAACCCCCACACCATAATCCCCCCCCCCTCCACCAAATGATTTGGACCAGTGCATCATCTTTTATATTTTACCAAACAGTTGTGTTTTTGCACATTAAAACTTATTAAATTGTATTTTTCCACCCAAAAAATTGTGTTAAAAAAACAGCTGTGCGAATATTGGGTGATATAAAAATATGCAACGCCCATCATTTTATTCTCTAGGGCCTCTGCTTAAAAAAATATATATAATGCTTGGGAGCTCTAAGTCGTTTTCTAGCAAAAAATAAAAAAGATTTTTACATATATGTGAGAAATGTCAGAATGGGTTTGGGAGGCAAGTGGTTAATTCTCGTCATCCATACGGAGTGGTGGGATATTGGGCTGAGCGGGCTGTCAGCTCGGGGTAAGTGGCTCACATCTGAGGGTGGAAGTAACATGTACAGATGATGCTATTAATAAAATCACAGATAACTCTGGAGAACCTGCAATGGAAAACGCAGGCCTCAGCTCCTTTTTTTTTTTTTCCCTGACTGCTTTGACTTCCTCGCTTGTTCTGTCACACATTGGACGCCTAAAAGGGCAGCAGAGTCTGAAATAGTGCTGCAGTTTGGCAACTACGGCTATTTCTGGTGGAGCTGAGAGTTCCCGGGAATCACAAGGACTCGACATCTGCTAGGAAGCTCAGGGGGGTACCAGGTGGCAGACGGGTGTGTGTGCGGCCTTTGTACAGCGCCCGCTCTCACCTGTGCCGACTTTCATGTCGGTAGCAGAGATGAGTGCTGGGCAGTGGGTGGTATGAGGATCTGTAGAAGGAGCTTACACAATTTATGACTTCCTGCAGTACATCTCATCTTCTGCATTGCAGTATTAATTGTATTTGTGCCAAAATATTGCACTATAAACCGATCGGCTATAACTTTATGACCACTGACAGGTTAAGTGAGTAATATTGATTATCTTCATACAGTGGCATCTAATAGTTGGTGAGATATATTAGGCAGCAAGTGAACATGTTGTCCCTGAAGTTGATGTCCCTGGGCACTTTCTCCCCCTTCCTGCCCATGCCAATTTTCACCTTTTCAGCGCTGTCACACTTTGAATGGCAATTGCGCGGTCATACAACGCTGTACTCAAATACATTTTTTTTTATCATTTTTTTCCCCACAAATAGAGCTTTCTTTTGGTGGTATTTAACCACTTTAAGACAAGCCGCCGTAGTTATACTGCGGCAGGTTGGCTCTATTGTGCGATAGATACAGTGGGTGCGCGTGTGCCGACGGGCTTGGCCCTGGATGCCGCAATGTCCGCCGGCCACCCGCGATCGCTCCACAGAGAACCAGAACGGGGTCACCGTTCTGTCAGGGGAATAGAGAGAGTCTCTTCCTAGTGATCAGGAACAGCGATCTCTCTCCTCCTCCAGTCAGTCCCCTCCCCCCACAGTTAGAAACACCTCACTAGGGAACACTTAACCCCTTGATCGCCCCCTAGTGTTAAACCCTTCCCTGCCAGTGCCATTTATATAGTAAACGCTCGCCCAAAGCTTGTCCCCACAATCGCTCGTGACAGAATGAGAACGGGATGTGTGTGTGTAAACACACACACATCCCCGTTCTTTCAGGGGAGAGGAGAGAGATCTTGTGTTCATACTAAGTATGAACACCGATCTCTCTCCTCCCCTAGTCAGTCCCCTCCCCCCTACAGTTAGAACACACACTAGGGAACACAGTTAACCCCTTGATCGCCCCCTAGTGTTAACCCCTTCTTTGCTATCGACATTTACACAGTAATCAGTGCATTTTTATAGCACTGATTGCTGTATAAATGTCACTAGTCCCAAAAAAGTGTCAAAGCTGTCCGATCTGTCCACCGCAATTTTGCAGTCCTGCTAAAAATCGCTGATCACTGCCATTACTAGTAAAAAAAAGAATAAGAAAAATGCCATAAAACTATCCCCTATTTTGTGGACGCTATAACGTTTGCACAAACCATTCAATATACGCTTATCGTGATTTCTTTTTTTACCAAAAATATGTAGAAGAATACATATTGGCCTAAACTGATGAAGAAATTAGTTTTCTTTACATTTTTTTTTTTGGGGATATTTATTATAGCAAAAAGTAAAAAATATTGTTTTTTCTAAATTGTCGCTCTTTTTTTTGTTTATAGCGCAAAAAATAAAAAACGCAGAGGTGATCAAATACCACCAAAAGAAAGCTCTATTTTTGGGGAAAAAGCTCTATTTTTAGGCTGTACTGATGGGCACCGATGAGGAGGCACTAATATGCAGTACTGATGGGCGCTGATAGGCGGCACTAATATGCAGCACTGATGGGCACTGATAGGTGGCACAAATAGGCAGCACTGACGGGCACAGAATGGTGTCACTGACGGGCACAGAATGGTGTCACTGACGGGCACTGTTGGTGCTGCACTGATCATCAGGGCACTGATGATCAATGCCCTGATGATCAGTACAGGCCTCCCCTGAGAGGAAATGCTGCTGATTGGCTCTCCTCTCCTCAGTGTGAGGCGAAGAGAGCTGATGAACAGCACTTCCGTGTTTTCATGTGATTGGACACAGCGGATCACATGGGTAAAGAGCCGCGTCATCGTCTCTTTACCCAGATCAGGGTCACACTGTGTCCCAGGGACACAGCGTGTCTGAGATTGGCGCGAGATCACGGTGAGACTGGGCGACCATCAGATGTCGTCCCAGAACAAGAGTGGATCCCGCCATCATTTGTCTATATGGTGGGCGAGAGTTGCTTAAAGGAGAAAAAAATGGCCATCTCAGTTTGTGGTGTATGGGACTGTGTAGCCGCAGACCGGTCTGGGTGCCCATAGCTGACTCGTGTCCACAGCCAAAAGTGCCTACAATGGGCACGTGAGCATCAGAACTGGACCACAGAGCAATGGTAGAAGGTGGCCTGGTCTGATGAATCACGTTTCCCTTTTTTTTATCATGTGGCTGGCCGGGGTGCGTCACTTACCTGGGGAAGAAATGGTACCAGGATGCAGTATGGGAAGAAGACAAGCCGGAGGAGGCAGGGTGATGCTTTGGGCAATGTTCTGCTGGAAAGCCTTTGCTCCTGCCATTATTGTGGACGTTATTCGAAACACACCACCCACCTAAACATTGTTAGTAACCAACTACACCCCTTCATTGAAACGGTCTTCACTGGTGACGGTGGCCCCTTTCGTCATAATAATGCACCCAGTGGCACTGCAAGAATGGTTTGAGGGAAAACGACGACGAGTTTAAGGTGTTGACTTGGCTTCCAAATTCTCCAGATCTCAATCCAATCGAGCATCTGTGGGATGTGCTGGAAAAGCAAATCCCGATCGAATTGGATTGGGGGTTCCTTCCTCGCAATTTACAGGACTTAAAGGATATGTTAGTGACGGCTTGGTGCCAGATACCACGGCATACCTTCAGAGGTCTAGTGGTGCCCATGCCTCGGCCGGTCAGGGCTGTTTTGAGTGGCAAAAGGGGGACCTACTCAATATTAGGTGGGTGGTCATAGTTATGGCTGATCAGTGTATGTGAATCAAATAATAAAGGGGTACCAGCTGGCCTAGAATATACAGATAGAGGACAGGAAGAGTGGAGGGCTCTACCAAGGAAGGGTGGAAAGTATGCCAGCAAAGGGTAAAGCCCTGCCCATGCTTTGCTCATTCCAAGTACCGGTTTACTTTTATGTCTCCCTCTTTTCTTCCACCTGCTGAAAGTTGAAACCAGGCTTCCAGTAGGAATGCCTTACCCTGCGTGCCAGCCGGCCTGTACCTGGTCGCATAACATTGTGCACTGGGTGGTGATGCGTAGCAACTCGTGACACCCAGATCATGGAAAGGTCATTAGTGATTGGTTGCTGGGCACTTCTGTATTTTGCTCATCAGTGTATTTTTTTCAATCCTTTCAAATTAAAACTTTTATTGGCTGCGCAGGTGAAGTCATCCAGGTCACATCTCCAGGGAAAGTGATATTCCTTCAGGCTAATGGAAATTGGTGGGGGGGGTGGGGGGGTTAGAGTTTTATAGGGTAAGTCCACTTTCCTGGGGAATAAAAAATTAGCAAATTAAAAAGAAATTAAAAAAAAAATATATAGTGTATATAATTGCCACAAAAGTCGTATTGTAATTGAATGTTATTAAAAATCACCTTTTCTTTTCAATCTGCAGCCGCTGTAATTTTGTGTAAAATGCAATATGACAGCCTGGAGGCGCTCTGTACACAGATGATATACAGAACGCCTCCCAGAAATGTAACTTCCTGCTTGTGTGATTGGCTTAGTGATTTTCCCAGAAGTCTGCACTAAGATACAAGTCAGATTTTGGGCATCCCCTGCAGCAAAAATGTCATTTTTTGGTGAGATACCCCCAATGGGAAATCGCATCTAAAGAGATGCAGACCCGGCCACTTTCCTCATTGGAGCCCTGCAGGTGCAGCGACTGATTGATAATTGTAATGTCACTCCTATTTATATCTTCATTTTGCACATGGACACAAACAAACAGCTTTTTTCTTTGGAATAACAAAAGGTAGGAATCTGCAACGAAGTTTGTTAAAATCCTTGCAATGTACAGAGATCACCCAGAGGGAAATGTTTTTTTGTTTTTTTTTTTCCTAAACAAAACTGGAGTTACTCTTAACAGTATTGTTATTGCATACCATAATTGTAAGATGTATATTATCTACTTTGCAGATGCTTGTCCTGACCCCCTTACCAGCGAATGTGATTAATTAATTTCCTTCTTCCATTCTCTTCTAGGTATTATTAACCCAAAGAATCCTAAAGAACCAGCAAAAAGTTTCAGCTTTGATTATTCATACTGGTCTCACACTTCGGTAAGTGCTCTGTACATTGCCTGCAGCTTGTTCACATAAGACAGTATGTAGTGACATGATGGGTGCCTTGGACTCGAAGGGGATGATTTACTAAAACTGGAGCACTCAGAATCTGGTGCAGCTGTGCATGGTAGCCAATCAGCTTCTAACTTCAGCTTGTTCAATTAAAGCGGAGCTCCACCCAAAAGTGTAACTTCCGCTCATTTGTCTCCCCCCCTCCGGTGCCACATTTGGCGCCTTTCGGGGAGGAGTGCATACCTGTCTTTGACAGGTATCCTGTCCCCACTTCTGGGAGACCACGGCACGTTACGTCAGCAGCTTCGCTTCCTCCGCCGCTGGGCCAGTAGGAGAGTGCAGCGGTGCCAATGCACAGTAGGGACCCAGCGTGAAGCCATAATGCTTCACTACCGGGTTCCCATACCAGGAATGGTGGCGGCAGCACCCGACAACTGATGGAAACATCAGCTGCGATGCCGACATCGCTGGAATCCAGGACAGGTAAGTGTCCTATTATTAAAAGTCAGCAGCTGCAGTATGTGTAGATGCTAGCTTTTAATTTTTGCAGGGGTGGGCGGACCTCTGCTTTAAGCTTTGACAAAAAAATCCTGGAAGCTGGTTTGTTTCTATGTAGAGCTGCACCAGATTTTGCACTCAAGTTTTAGTAAATCAACCCCAAAGTGTTGCCTTCTGCAGGAGTTCATTATTGTTGACTGAGCTGGCAGTATGGAGTTCAGCACCACACAAATGCGCACAATGCTGGCCTTTCTTCCTTTCTTTCCTCTGAATGCAGAGGTGCCACAGTGTCTGAATGAATAATGCTGCAACATCAGTTCATTTTTACACCTCTTATAGATGTGTCTCACCAAGTGCATCTTTTACAGGCCTTTAAAGGCTCACTAAAGTACATTTTTTTTTTTTTTAAATCACAAACATGTTATACTTGCCTCCACTGTGCAGCTCGTTTTGCACAGAGTGGCCCCGAACCTGGTCTTCTGGGGTCCCTCGGCGGCTGTCTCGGCTCCCCCCTGCAAGGGACTCAACACTTTCATGCAAGCTCCCTCGCATGGTGTTGAGTGCTTGCGGGCGCGCTCCCGTGATACAGCCGGCGGCCATAGCCGCTCACTGTATCACTCGGCCCCGCCCCCTGGCACGCCGCGTCATTGGATGTGATTGACAGCAGCGCGAGCCAATGGCTGCGCTGCTTTCAATCCATCCACTCTAGCCAATCAACGGCCAGGCTGAGCGGCGAAGAGTATGTCGGGGGCGAGCGGGGGACTTTCGAGGGGTCAGGTAAGTAAAACGTGGGGGCTGGGGGGGCCGGTATTGTCAGATGTTTTTTCACCTTAATGCATAGAATGCATTAAGGTGAAAAAACTTTTACCTTTACAACCCCTTTAAATGTTGGACAACGGGTTCACCGAATTCCCCCAATACCCAGCAGCTCATATTCTCCTTCCCTTTGCTCCCCTACTGTTCTGTTTGGCTACCATAAAAGAACTTCCAGGTATAGGGGCACATATAACAAATGAAATTGTGGCACAAAGAAAAGTCAATGCTAAAACCACATGAGTTAGTCTCTACCCCCCTAGATAAATGTGAAGACACACTTGTGTAGCATAAGTAGTTCATAAAATGTTCATAAGAAGTTCATAAAAATCCCATCAGAAAGGTGTTGTACAGTAGGCAGCACCATCTGCGATGGGAACAAATCTCTGTAATTGCAAAAAGGAACACAAGGGGCGCCAGTTAAGTGCAGCATCTGGGTTTTTGGCTTTTTAATTGCAAAATACCGGGGTTCAGCACCCAGTAGATCGTGGACAGGTGACTAGTAGATCGCGGTCTGGGCTTGCTGACCCGCCATCTCAGAGTACCAAACAGAGTGCAATGCAGAGGAACTACTTGTAAAGTTGGATCTGTAGTGGGGAGCGCGAGCCGCAAAAGCCGATTCCTCCTCTGTAGTGGAGCATACTAGCTCATTATGAATAACTTACCTGAGATCAAAGCCCCCACAGCCGTCCTCGTACCCCGCTCCAGCCGGCGACATCTCTACCGGGGGTTACTTCCAATCCCAGCGCCGAGCTGCCGGTAACGGTACACAGACTGAAGCAACGGCATTTGCCCCAGTGCGCATGTGCCGATGACATCTCCTCAACCGTGCAGGTTTAGGAGATATCCAGGGTAGCTACAAGTAAGCCTTATTATAGGCTTACCTGTAGCATAAAGTGGTTGTAAAGTGTTTACAACCACTTTAAAGTGGTTGTAAACCCTAGACAAAAAAAAAAAAAAAACAAGAAACTGCTCGACAAAGGCATAATGAGCTAGTATGCTAGCTCGAAGCCCTTGCCGCGGTCCTCGTTCACCGATCCGGCGGCCGACATCGCTCCCGGAGTTACTTCCGGGTACTCAAGGCTCCGCCGATGTGATTGGCCGGAGCCGCGATGTCACTCCTACGCATGCGCGTGGGAGCCGCCGGTAACGGCACGCTCACTGAAGCAACAGCACGTATGTGCCATTGCTTCAGTTTGCTTCAGTGCCGATGACGTCCACACATATAAATACAGGGGATAGCTCCTAAACCGTTCAGGTTTAGGAGATATCCTAGGTAGCTACAGGTAAGCCTTATTATAGGCTTACCTGTGGCAAAAAATGTTTGTAAAGGGTTTACAACCACTTTAAGTTTGCCTACCCCTGCAATAAACCCATTGATGCTGTAGTTAGCTGGCGCCCCCTTGTGTTCCTTTTTGTAATAATGACTCGCTACTTTTTCTTTCCGTGTGACAGCATGGGTACTTGATGATTGGTCCAATGCTGTCACATGTGGGCAGCAAGAGAATCCTCATCTCTCTGTAAGCTCTCAGTTGTGATTCCGAGCTTACACGGGACCATTGCTGCCAGTGGCTGAACAGTGTGAAGGTGAACGTGGAAGGAAGTATGGCACAGTTGTTTTTCTTTTCTTTATTTTAAAGTGATTCTCTAGCATAAAGTGAATTTTTTAGAATAATAAACATGTCATACTTATCTGCTCCATGCAATGGTTTTCCACAGAGCAGCCCCAATTCTCCTCTTCTCCCGTTCCCTGCTGGTCCTGGCCCCCCCCCCCCTCCTCTGAGTGCCCCCATAGGAAGCCGCTTGATATGGGGAGCACTCATGTGGGCTAGCTCCTGAGCTGTGCTGTGTGTCCATTGACACACACAGCGTGGCTCTGCCCTGTCCTACGCTCTCTCTCCTCACTGACAGAGGAGATATGATCACAATATACAAACATCTAAATAGTGATTCTATCATTGGCAAAAAAAAAAAAACAATTTAGACTCGTAGTCACTAAGGAAGACAGGCTGCCACTCAATGAAATTGGATGAAAAGCGGTTCATTGTTCAACTGTGTAAAGCATTAGAGCGGTAAGGATGTGGGACTCCCTTCCACAGTTGGTACACACATTGACACAGGTTGAACTGGATAGACTGGTGTCTTTATTCAACCTCCCCAACTCTGAGATTGTATTTATACAACAATGACTGTATAAATTTCAGTAAATGCTGTAGGCCAATTGTAATGTATGTGTGATGAGATTGTACAATCCTACATACTGTTTTCTCTGACAGTTTGAGTATTGTACAGTCAGAGTCTCTCTAATTCCACCTCTGTCGACCTTTTGAAATACGTTCTGGGTTTTAGGGAATCCCTGCTTATAATTACTACATTTACAGCTCACGGTACATTAAACAGCACATTGAAATATAGGAATAAACAAAAGAAAAAGTTGTGTGGCCTAGTTTGAATACTTGACATCCACTCTTTATAACACGTATTTTCAGTGACAGTGATGTAATGGAATAATAATAAAGGCTAGAATAGAAATTCCGAAAGAGAAAATTACAATGTTCCCTTACATCAGTGGTTAGTGTAGTGCTCCTTTCCAGTGAAGAGTGCTTGCTACATTGGTGGTCGGTGAGAGGGAGTGCTCCTTACATTGGTGATTAGTGAGAGGGAGTGCTCCTTACATTGGTGATTAGTGAGAGGGAGTGCTCCTTACATTGGTGGTCAGTGGGAAGAATGCTCCTTACATTGGTGGTCAGTGGGAAGAATGTCCCTTACATTGGTATTCAGTGGGAAGAATGTTTCTTACATTGGTGGTCAGTGGAAAGAATGTCCCTTACATTGGTATTCAGTGGGAAGAATGTTTCTTACATTGGTGGTCAGTGGGAAGAATGATCCTTACATTGGTGGTCAGTGGGAAGAATGATCCTTACATTGGTGGTCAGTGGGAAGAATGCTCCTTACATTGGTGATCAGTGGGAAGAATGATCCTTACATTGGTGATCAGTGGGAAGAATGTTCCTTACATTGGTGATCAGTGGGAAGAATGCTCCTTACATTGGTGGTCAGTGAGAAGAATGCTCCTTACATTGGTGGTCAGTGAGAAGAATATTCCTTACATTGGTAGTCAGTGAGAACATTGGTAGTCAGTGGGAAGAATGCTCTTTACATTGGTGGTCATTGGGAAGAATGCCCATTGCATATAGCTACAATAATCTTTGGCATCAGGGGTTACTTATCTGAAAGGCAAAAATTGCTCCTGGTTGAGAAAGGTTGTTCTATACCAGGGGTGACCAATATTTTGACCTTCCTGGGCCACATTGGAAGAAGAGGAATTGTCTCAGACCACACACTTTGTTAATTTTTTTTTAAGGACCTAAAAAAAAAAAAATTCCTCCAGTATAGTGAATGGCTGATGACTACTTGTGTTTGCCATGGGCTAACATTCTTCTTGTTTTTTGTTCCACAATCATAATTAATTGTATTGATTCTTGTGCCAGGAGAAGATAAGTGTCTAAGATTTGTGTCTCCCACAGCCGGAAGATCCTTCCTTTGCATCCCAAAACCGCGTCTACAATGACATTGGAAAGGAAATGCTGGAACATGCCTTTGAGGGCTACAACGTTTGTATATTTGCTTATGGACAGACTGGTGCTGGCAAATCCTATACTATGATGGGCAAGCAGGAAGAGACTCAAGCTGGTATCATTCCCCAGGTATGGATTTTGTTGTCTGTATATGGCGAAAAAAAAATCCCAACTCAAGTCCAAAACCTTTATTCCTTCCCTGTTGCATAGAGTGAGGAAGGTTAAAACTTTTTGCTGGTAATGTATTGCTGTTTGTGTATTCATTGTCCTCACCTCCTGTCCCAGTGACACTCTGTGGAAGTGAAGGGAAGCTCCTTTATTAAGGACACCGACAGCAATAAAACCCGAGAGGGGTTCTAATACTTCCTCCCTCTGTCTCCCCTCCCCCTTAATAATAACCAAAAAAAAAACATATTGAATACCTGCTCCTCCTGCTGCATGCTTTAGTTCCTTCCACTGGTACATGCATAATCAAGATATACACAATCAGGCTGGGGGAACCACAGCATGCAGTGGGGGGAACAGACGTTCGACATACCTGGAAAAGTTTAGAGTGGAGGCACTCTAACTCAGGAGGTGTGTTTACTGGCCAGATCACCAGGTGAAAAATGCCTAAAAAAAGAAAATGAATGCAACCACCACATATAATGATTAGTAAGCTGCAATAGATTACATTTTTGGTTTTGGATTTAATACCGATTTAAAGTGGAAGCCCTCCCTAACACAAAAATATCTAAATCTACAAGCATCTACGATATAAGACTAACCTATCTAGCCCTGTAAAGAAGAAATCGCTATACATACCTCTTCTGAAGCCAATCTGGTCCGGTCTCCAGCGGCGGAAGCTCTGCAGAGGACACAGCCAACAACGGCTGGGAAATGAGTGGGAAGTGACGTCACCCATAGAGTTATACTATGTGGCTTCCGTTGTCGGCTGTGTCCACCCGCCTCCACAGCAAAGCCGCCGCTGACAGCTTAGCTTGGGACCGGACCGGCTTTAAAAAGGTGTGTATATCGATCTCTTCTTTACAGGGCTAGATAGGTTAATCTTAAATCGCGGATGCCTGTAGTTTCAGAGATTTTATTGTTAGGGTGGACTTCTACTTTAATATAAATTAATTGTGAGAAGTAGGCTATATATTTATAGGGTAAGGCTGGATAAAGGATGCAAACAAACACACTTCTGTTTACATCTGCCTTCTCAGCCGGCCAGATTCGCTTGCAATTATCGCTAGTGGCTGATATATCCGCTAGCAATAATCACTGTCTTCTCCTGTAGAAGACGGCTTCCCCTGCCCGCCATTAACCCCCCCCCCCCTGGCGGGAGAAGACAATGGCCCAGCAGGAGGGATTCCCGCATCAGCACTGTCTGTGTTGATGGAAGAATCAAGCAATTTTTTTCCTGCAACCTGTGGTTGCAGGAAAGAAATTCACTACATGTATGGGTGGCCCAAGAATGTATGTGGGTTTGATTATTTGATTTTTGATTTTATGTGATATTTCCTGCAATTCAGTGACAGCCTTTACTTCCTTTGTGAGGAATTGTCTACTTAGTCATTATCTGCTGTCAGCACCGTGAGCTCATCTGACTACAGCCTGACTCCTCATGTGCTTTTCCTCCCCCAGCTGTGCGAGGACCTTTTTGAGAAAATCAATGACAATAATGACGATGAGGTGTCCTTCTCGGTAGAGGTGAGTCCTTCCTGTCTGTATGTTAAGTTTGTCCTTGTCCAGCACTGGATGTCAGAAATTCACGTTATGTATTTTATTAAAAGAAATGAGTCAGGTTTATGATGTATAATTTAAAAAAAAAAAAAAAAAAAAAAAAGAAATATATAAGTTGAGAGTAGAATATATAGTTGTTGGTACAGTAATTGTAGGTTCTGTATTGCAAAGGAAGTCTAATCCACGAGAATGTGATGCTTACCAAAGCTCTTGAAGGGTATTTGTAGGGAGATCTCACCACTCCAAGCTGTTATGGAAGTCCCTTACCTCTGGGGGAACTCTTGGTGCTGGCCAAAGAGGGCCCAACCATGTTCTATAAACTCACTAGGGAAGCATGAAGTCACATAGGGATGGTGTCAGATCCTACTTTATTAAACCCGCACTTGGCACACTGACCACCCCTCTCTAATGTTTCACCCAATATAGACTTGTAAAACATGTAAAAGAAAGCAAAGCTCAGATGCCACTGTGTAATACACCGGCTGGTTCGAGTAACTGCTGCCAGGTGCTGGTCTAATGTCTAACTCAATAGTGGAACTCCAAGTGTAATGCAGGACCGCCCCCTGTTAGTGTGTACCCCAGTAACGAAAATCCAGAGGTCGGCTTGAGTTCAGTCTCCACTTGGGAGCCATACCCCTCTAGTGTGTTTCACCCCTATAGGGCTTAAAGTGGTTGTAAATGTTCCCATTTAAAAAAAAAAATAACAAACATGTTATGCTTACCTGCTCTGTGTAATGGTTTTGCGAAGAGCAGCCTTGATCCTCCTTCTCTTGGGTCCCAAGCCGACACTCTTGTCTCTCCCTCCCTCCCCCATGAGTGCCCCCATAGCAAGCCGCTTGCCATGGGGGCACTCATGTATCCTCGCTCCTTAGCCACTGACACACAGAACAGAGCTCGGCCCTGCCGCGCCACCTTCCTCCTCAATGGCTGTGATTGACAGCAGCAGGATGCATTGTCTCCCGCTGCTGCCTTTGGGCCAATAAGGAGGGAGAGAGCCAAGAAAGCCTGTGCTGGATCGAGATCGGGCTCAGGTAAGTATGAGGGTGGGCTGGGAGGAGCTGTGCACATAAGTGTTTTTTTTTTTTTTTTTTTTTTAACCTTAATGCAGAGAATGCATTAAAGTGGAAGTAAAGTCAAAATTAAAAAATCCGCTGACAGGCAGACCCTGGGGGTCTCTTCTGTCATAAATCTCCCCCCTTTCCTGTCATGGATAATGTGATTTGAGCTTGTGCATGCGCAGCTCAGACCACATTTACGGCCTGCTCCGTGTGTCTCTGCGATGTGACGTCATCGTGGCCGGGCCATTCGGGTGACCAAGCTTACGAAACCCAGAAGGAAGACCGGGCGAAGATGGAAGCGCCAGGGGAGCCATCGCAGCGCTGGAGGGCTCTGTTTGCAGGTAAGTTTTTCATAACGTACCGTACTAGTATGCGGTGCATACTAGTACATTATGACTTTAATCTGCAGGGGGACCATTTTTTTTTTTTTTTTTTTTTTTTTTAGCATTTTTATGGGGACTTTTACTACCGCTTTAAGGTGGATGTAAACCCAATGTCATCCTTTCTAAACTACTGCCATAGGTGTTGTCTATAAGGATATACATGCCTCCTTCATGTATCTTTACCAAATGTCTCCCCTCTGTCTGTTATGAGACCTGGAAAACTGCAGATTCTGTGGGCGGGTCTGTTGTCTGGAGCTCGGTGGGTGGAGTCGTGATGTCAGTAGACTCCCCGCCCACCTCTACACTCCCCTTGTCAATATGCATTTTCTCCTGTGTATTTCTTACACTGAACTTCTGCTATGATCTCTAACATCCAGTGAAAAGTCAGGAAAGTAACCACATGACTTCAGCATGCCAAATCGTGCTGAGGTGTGGAACAGCCAATCCTTGCAGAGCTGCTGAAGAAAGGAGTGGGGGTGGGAATTATGCATTATTTTTTATCTTAGGCTAGTGCACGAGATATGTAAATCACCTGTCACTCACAGCAAGGGGGAGGATTTGACAAAGTTTTTCTCTGTTTGTCAAGTTTTATCTCACTGAACAATAAAAGGGGATTGCTCAGAGATGGGTTAACTCTTTGTGGCAAGACTGGGCTCAAATGATAGTAAATATTATAGTCTACATTATGACATAAAAAAAAAAAATTTCGGGTTTACAACCACTTTAATCATAGAGGCATTATGCCCTAAAGGGGTAAAATGCGATAGAGGGGTGTGTCCAGTATAGGCTTGATCACACAGAGGAGAATAAGCTGGTTGTCATGGACCCTGGTGTCTGGTTCCCCTACACCCCTTTGAATAGTCTAACAAGAACCAGGTAAGCACCTCATGTACCTGCTGCTTAATGTGGCTAATGCCATAGCACCAGTGTGGGCTGGAGGCTGCATATTAATCGGTCAGGTGAATTGCATAGATATTGGTGCATTCTTGACTTGTGCTTGGCCCCTGGCTGTCACATGTGCTGCAAAAATACAATTACTCAAAACACAAGAACTCCCCAGCGCTGACCCTGACATGCCAACCAAGAGAACTCAATCCACTTCTAAATTAATGTAAGAGCAGACGTCTCCGTTACTAATTTGTAAATTAAAGTGTAAGCTGCATACTGCAGAAAGTGGACTCTGCATGATATGTACAAATCTATAGGAGAACCGGAGCTGGGAAATTTATAGCTTTAAATAAACTGAGAGCAGGCAGGAATACCTGGAGGCTGCACTATTTCTCCCTATGGTGCAATATTACTTGCAGAACTTTTGTGTAGATGTAGCTGGCGGCTACACATTAAACTCAGCAAAAAGAGAAAATGGCAGTCAGTCAATCAATTTTAAAGTTGAAGTGGAACTACACTGCATTTGAGCACCACAAGCCAAAAATGCTGTTTAATTTTTAATCCTCAAAGCAAACTCCCCCATCCATCCAGGTCTCCATGCTCTATTTTGCAGAGAAATCACTGTGCAAAAAACGCCACCCTAGCATTTCTGGGCATGGCCATCTTGAGAAACAAAGGGGGGAAATTGCTGCGCTAAACCACTAAAAGTGAAGCTGCTAACACCAAAACAAAGTCCAAAGTGAATATAGTATACAAAGTGTAACGCTAAATGTACCAATGGAATACTATGTCTATAGTGTGCCAAACAATGAAATCTGCCCTAACTCAAGATGGTTATCAAAGTAATTAAAACGTGAAAACACAACATATGCTGTACACATACAGTGAATGGTGATATAAGGAACAGTAAACTACATGTCCCATATAAATGAAATCCAATAAAAAAAAATGTTCATGAACATCAAACAGGGAAGCGGTGGTAGACAATATAAAGCTTATGCCCAGTCTGAATGATTAATAGAAAGTCCTCAATGGCACATGATGTAACAATGTAAACCAGGAACAGACTGTAAAACATGTTCAGAGCTGGACTAAAATTCTTCAAATGGAAAGTTGTAGATAAATACTTCTTACTAGACAGGGTGGACCCACTTGCCGTACAGCAATGGGTCAGTCAAGTTTGTATTGGCCAAGGCCTGATGGTCAAACAATGGAACCAACTCAGCTATGATTGCAGTATGTAGAGGGATCGCTCCAAGAACGAACAGCCGATTGATCAGTCAGGATGGATCCAAGAAGTGTATCACGGCTAGATGTCCAGGATTCGGGCACTTCTGAGGGCTAGGAGTGAAATGGACCTCAATAGAGGGTCCGTACTCGTACCAAAGGCCAATGGAATGTTAGACCATTAGGACTGGAATGAAAAATAAGAAAAAAAGGAGCTCCATATGGTGCAGGTCAAAAAGAGAGAGTTTTAATCTATTTTTTAAAATTCCAAAAAGTTCCGTTAAAGTGATCACGTATAAAAAATGTAAAAGCAAGTGAAGCAGGCCTGACACGTTTCGTCCAATGGGACTTCAACTGGGGCAGTATCGTCTACCACCACTTCCCTGTTTGATGTTCATGAACATTTCTTTTTTTATTGGATTTCATTTATATGGGACATTTAGTTTACTGTTCCTTATATCACCATTCACTGTATGTGTACAGCATATGTTGTGTTTTAACTTTTTAATTACTTTGATGGCCATCTTGAGTTAGTGCAGATTATTCACATAGCGTTTACTTCCTGGAATCCATATGCCTATAGCTCAGGCATGCAGGAGGAGGGCGTGCTTAGCTGAGAAAGCCCCTTTTCAAGACTCCTGGTATGTATGACATCGTTTGCCTAGGCCTCAAAACCAGGAAGTAACGGAATAAATAATTTAAAAAGTTTAAGACAAGTATATATGATATACCTTCTTATCTATTTACTAATGTTAGCAGCATCAGGATTAAAAATAATGAATGTTGATCGAGAGAGTGAAGTTCTGCTTTAACACAAAGGGAAGGGAATTTATTCAGTGCACCATTGAAGCCTTTGTGACCAGCCCGCTTCAGGGCACACCACTGTCATCAACAACCAGGGACACTTTGACCTTTGGAGATGGCTCACTCCTCTTATAGCAGTAATAAAGCCAATACTGTGGGCGGAGAGCCTCTTAAACAGATATGTGAAATTGGAAACAAGGGATGATGAAAACTGCACTCCAATTTGCGGTTACTGTACGTGTTTTAGCAGCCAATTTTAAAGCCGCGATGCTCAAAAGAACCAATCATATTTAATCTGTGCTTTTTCTGATTCAGTTTAGAAAGACGGAATCGGATTAGTAGCTCTGGGCATTATGGTAAATTTTTAGAAATAAGCCCGGCAGGCGACTTTTTACTTTGAAGAATAGTGTAGTAAAATCTACAGCTTTCTCCTTTTGTAACTGTAAGTGCAATCCTGGGATTTTATTTTCTCGTGCTGCAATGTGGGCACATCCTGAGCACACTTTGATCGTATGTGGAGGCGAGCCGAGGCAGGCACCAGTGATATCATTAAGCTTCCTGTCTCACCTGGAGCAGCGAGTTCTTTTGTTTGGATATTCAGCATCTCGCAGCACGCTGGCTCGGTGAGTGAAACCCATCCCCAGAGACTAGTATTGTTCTCTTTCATATCAATATGTTGAATATAGATGCATCTCAGGACACTAGTCGGACTTTCCGGTTGCTTGAGGATAACCCACTGAGAACCAACATAGGTAATGAATAAGCGCACCTGTTAGTGTGTGAAACGCGTCTACCATTTGACCTGTCTGTAACACTTGGGATGTTCGTTCATTAAATAAGAATTTTGATGGATCTTGGAGTGCAGCCATTTCTTCAGTTCTGAGCACACTTTGAAGCAGAAAAAAAAAAAGGGCTCAGCTCCAATGATGGGGGAAAAAAAAAGCTCCCCCAGGAACAAACAAATGGCCACTGCGCCCCCACCTATAATCTGCCTGGGCAGCAAGGAGCACATAGAAGGGCATGTCAATAAAAACCAAAGAAAATTCCCAGCTCAACTTACCGGCTATCCTACAACCAACCAAATTATCCTGTCTAACAATATGCGTTAAAAACAGGGGTTTAGTTTGCACACATTTGCAAATACATGCGTAAGCTGCAGAGCCACTTGGCACCCCAGTATTATCTGCAGTCCTAACTCTAAATTTTGAGAACCTCCACAGTGGAAGCACATGCCTCATAATGGATAGGCAGAGGGCAGGTGAGCCTCGAGGGAGCCCACCCCTCCTTAATGGCACAGACATGCAATGGGCACCCAGCATTTAGCACAATGGCAGCAAAGGTGTGCAGTGCGCCCCCTCGCCAGTATTCCAACAGTACAAACAAATGGGCACTGCCCTCACCTATAACTGGTCTTTGCAGCAAGGAGCACTGGAAGGGCGACGCATGTCAAACAGAACCAAAGAAATACCCAGCTCAACTTATTGACCAGCCTGCAACTAACCGAATTGTCCTGTCTAACGGCATGCGTTAAGAACAGGGGTTTAGTTTGCACACATTTGCAAATGCATGCGTAAGCTGCAGAGCCACTTCACGGCACCCCGGTATTATCTGCAGTCTTTAATTTTTGAGAGCCTCCACAGTGAAAGCACATGCATTATAAGAGCCCCTTTTACACTGGGGTGCGGGCTGCGTTAGCAGTAAAGTGTCACTAGTTTTATCGGCGCTGTGCGGGCGGGAGCGGGGCGCTTTTAACCCTAAAGAAGGGGTTTAAAGCACCCGAAAAGCCGCCCATTGATTTCAGTGAAGGTGTATGCACCGCCCCAAAGATGCTGCTTGCAGGACTTTATTTCCTGCCCTGAAAACGCATCAGCACTTGGGCTTTCACACTGGGGAGGCTTAAGAGACGCTTTACAGGCACTATTTTTGTTAAAACGCCTGAAAAACGCCTTAAGAGTGAAAGGGGTCTAATAGATAGGCAGAGGGCAGGTGAGCCTGTTTACATGTAAGGCCTTTTGCGCACTGGGGCGTACAGCAGCAGTGCATTCCTCACAGCACCTTTAGTGCACCTAGAAAAGGTACAACATTCAGCACAGCTAGGGGATGACTTGCCTTCCAGAACCTTGTCCCTGAACAGGCAGGGCCCTAAATGCCGGTACCATTCGGTATTAGCGGTCAGCCCCGTGCATTTGAAGCCTGCTATCATAGACTTTGACAAGCTGCCTGCAGCAGGGCTGGATCATGCTACACCTGTCCCTCCTGGGCACACTGCTGCTGAATGCCCCATTGTACAAGAGGTCTTATGTGCCGCTAATCAGTATGATGTAGGGAAGGGGAAACACACAGTTTGTAAGGTTGTCATGTCTTGGGCTGCATATCAGCTGCTTTTCCATGACGAGGGAAGGGAAGTAATAGTTACATCACAGCAAACCTTGCACTAAAATTGCAAGGCCTGCTTATTTATTTGGGCTCCCCTCCCCCATCCCATAACGCTAGAGAAATAAAGGGAAAAAAAAAACCACCAAAAATAGCACCCATGGGAGAAAAAAAGGGTAATTACCATTATCTAATCCTCACTTCCACCCATGAGGGCTATGCAAGGGTGATGTCAGTGTTCTTCGGGAGGTATCTTGGGAAATGCAGAGTAGCTCAAATCTCACGAGAAGGCGCTATTAGCACTGTATCATCTTGGAGGATCTGGGCTACGTTGGGATATTGCCTGAAGTAAGCTGACGTCGCCCCCTGCAGTACCGAAGCGGGGGTTAAGGGGGAGAGGTAAGTGTTTTGATTACCAATATTTATCCCCTGCATGTGTATTATTTACGTTTATTTAGCAGATCAGATTAACATAGGAAGAGGACCTTACAAACTGAGCGCACCTTGCATGGAGTGCCAAGTCTGCATTAAAGAGGAACTGCAGTCTGCTCACATGATTTGTAATAAAAACATCTTTGTCATTCTGAAGCTTCCCTCCAACCACTTTGCATATTGTTTTATATATACTGTGATTCTGTACTTGCCAAATATGCTGAGTCTGGCTGCAACCATTTTAACCACTTCAGCCCCGGAAGGATTTACCCCCTTCCTGACCAGAGCGTTTTTTGCGATTCGGCACATCGTCGCTTTAATTGACAATTGCGCGGTCGTGCGACGTGGCTCCGAAACAAAATTGACGTCCTTTTTTTTCCCACAAATAGAGCTTTCTTTTGGTGGTATTTGATCATTTCTGCTTTTTTTTTTTTTTTTTTTTTTTTACGCCATAAACAAAATAAGAGCGACAATTTTGAAAAAAAACGCATTATTTTTTACATTTTGCTATAATAATTATCCCCCAAAAATATATAAAAAAACATTTTTTTTTCCCTCAGTTTAGGCCGATACATATTCTTCTACATATTTTTGGTAAAAAAGTATCGCAATAAGCGTTTGATTTGTTTGCGCAAAAGTTATAGCGTTTACAAAATAGGGGATAGTTTTATGGCATTTTTATTAATAATTTTTTTTTTACTAGTAATAGCGGCGATCAGCAATTTTTATTGTGACTGCGACGTTATGGCGGACATGTCGGACATTTTTTACATTTTTGGGACCATTGTCATTTATACAGCAATCAGTGCTATAAAAATGCATTGATTCCTGTATAAATGACACTGGCAGTGAAGGGGTTAACCACTAGGGGGCGGGGAGGGGTTAAGTGTGTCCTAGGGAGTGAACTGTCAGGGGGATGGGCTGTGTGTGTGACGTCACTGATCTCTGCTCCGATGACGGGGAGCAGAGATCAGTGACACTTGTCACTAGGCAGAACGGGGAGAGGCTGTTTACAACGGCCTCTCCCCGTTCGTCCTCTCCGTGAGGCGATCGCGGGTATGTCCGCGGCGATCGAGTCCGCGGGACCCGCTACCCGACTCACGGAGATCGCGGCAGGCGCGCGCACACGGCGGAAAATTCAAAGTAACGTACGGGTACGTTACTTTGCGCAGCTGTGCCATTCTGCCGACGTAAAAGTACAGGAGCCGGTCGGGAACCGGTTAACTGTGGGCAGCTAAAGTTGCTGCCTGTTTACGTCCTGGATTTACACAGAGGCACACCTCCAGCTCTGCAGCTCTCAATGGCCCTCTTATGACTCATCCCCCTCCCTTCCTGGCTAACTCTCACGAGAGAGTCATAAGCCTAGGCTTTTTACCAGACAAGAAACAGGAAATGGGCTGTATAAGGTATTTCCTGGCAGAAAAAAAAGTTTCATTATCCAAAGTTAAAACAACAACAAGGGCAGAAGATTTAATAGATGGAAAGATGAAAAAATGACTGAAGATGCGCTTTAAGTAATTTCATCAGCTCATTTCAGTGACCCACTTTTCAGTTACAGTTCTTTTTTTAAGTTCCATTATGTTGACCAACACATTAGTAACATGGCAGCTAAATCTGTTTTTTTGTGAACAAAATCCCCATCCACTTCTACCTTCATAATTCTGAATGAGATCTGAGGGCTCCTCTGGGGTTCTGAAGGCTCCAGGGTCTCCCATGTGCTGTCACAGTGACACATTGCAAAAGACGGATAGCGGAGAGTTTGTTGATTTCAGACTCCTTGTTATAAGATGGGGACTCTAAGTTCAGAAGTGGAGAGTGCAATGTCAGCATTGTAAACATAAATTATTTATGGGAATTGATTCCCTTTAAAATCAATATCAAGCTTAGAAGACTTCATCAAGATCTCTGAGGGCATTTTGTATTGTACAGCAAGCTCAAATATTTCTACAACATCTCACATTTTAAATACACAAAGATGTAGTTGTAGATAGATAGTGTAAGGAGCAGAGTCATTGACATATCCAGGCAGGACCCCTATCTGCTTGGAGGAGTTTGAGGCTGTCTGTGGATCAGTCCTCCAGCATCACAGGGACAATATCAGGAGATGAGTGTCACCTTGTGGGTAGAGCAGAGTCCTTCACATGTGGTCTTAATGGTTAAGCCCAATTGTTTTGTGAAATGGCTCAGAGGAGGAGGTCCTAGGCAGGGCTTCATGTCCTTTTGTCCAGAACAATAAAGTTTTACATGGGATTCCACAGGGTGCGCCTGGTTCTTTTCCTTGGCCAGCACAGAGTATGTCAGGGGATGAGCCTGAGGTTGTTGGTGGAGCAGAGCCTTCCAACAGCTCAGAGAATTTGATTAAAATGAGTGTGAAGTTTGATAGGAGAGAATTGTGAACTTGTGAGTGGAGCAGAGTCCTCCAGGAGAACAGAAGCATGTCGGTAAATGAGTGTAAAGTTGTGGGTGGAGCAGAGTCCTCCAGCAGAACAGAAGCATGTTAGTAAATGAGTGTAAAGTTGTGGGTGGAGCAGAGTCCAGCAGCACAGAAGCATGTCAGTAGATGAGTGTAAAGTTGTGGGTGGAGCAGAGTCCTCCAGGAGCACAGAAACGTGAAAATAGGTGAGTGTAAAGTTGTGGGTGGAGCAGAGCCCTCCAGTAGCACAGAAGCATGTCAGTAAACGAGTGTAAAGTTGTGGGTGGAGCAGAGTCCTCCAGCAGAACAGAAGCATGTCAGTAAATAAGTGTAAAGTTGTGGGTGGAGCAGAGTCCTCCAGCAGTACAGAAGCA